>NC_044274.1:45645070-45898462 GCF_003957555.1 Calypte anna | reverse complement strand
TGGAGAAGGAGCTGATTGCTTGAATGGTAGCAGTCAATGTCCATACTCAGCAGCAGATGACAGCACGGGGAATGAGGCAGAGGAGATAGCTCTGAAAGCAGGAGCTCGTCTGCATGATCTGATTGGCATCACGAAAATGCAATGAGTTGGCTCCTAGGACTGGAGTGTTGAAATGGAAAGAGACTCTTTAGGAAGGACAGACGGGGGGAGCTGGGGCTGTTAGGTGTGGGAAAACAGTCTGCGGAGGCTTAAGGATTCCATGTGCACACCAATATGATTGTATGAAATCGTTTATTAGCAACTTGTACTCACTTTATATAGAGAAGTCTTGTTTACACCATCTTATCATGCAGGTGGCTTTGGATTCCAATTACACATACCATTCTCTCGGAAAGATTCTTCTCACATAATTATTTTCCTCTTCTGTTGCCAATTAAGTTATCTCTTTCCCAGTAGCTCATTCTCAGAAAGCCTCTAACTAGGCCTCAATAACCATTAACCCAATGTGGCCTAAATTGAAGTAAGTCAGGATTGCTCACAACCTGTATATTTCTGAACTGTTTCCCCAACAGTTAGGGTGTTGCCCTCTACCTTAATAACCTCCATCTGGGGATGGGTGAAGAGCTGACGGAGAGCTTATGCATCAGGGTCAAAGGGACATTATAGTGAGGGGTCTGCTAAAACCATCTGATGAGGACTGAATGGATGAGGTCTTTTATAGACTGGTAGGAGTAGCCTCCCATGGATTGATAACAGCCCTGAGGAGAAAGGCTTGGGGGTGCTGGTTGATGAGAAGCTCAACGTTAGACAGCCATGTGTGCTTGCAGCCCAGAAAGCCAACCAAACCCTGGGCTGCCCAAAGAAGTGTGGCCAGCAGGTCAGGGGAGGTGATTCTCCCCCTCAGCTCTTGGGAGACCCCACCTGGAGCACTGTGTCCATTTCTGGAGCCCAAACAAAAGAAGGATGTGGAGCTGTTGGAGGAAGTCCAGACTGAGGCTCATGAAGATGATCAGAGGAATGGAGCACATCTCCTATGAGGGCAGGCTGAGAGAGTTGGGGTTGTTCAGCTGGAGAAGAGAAGGCTTTGGAGAGACTTTTAATAGCAGCCTTACAGTATCTGAAGGAGGCCTAGAGGAAAGCTGGCGAGGGACTTTTTGTAAGGGCATGTAGTGATAGGACAGAGGGAAATGGTTTTAAACCGAAAAGGGATAGATTTAGATTAGATTTGAGGAAGGAATTCTTTACTGTAAGGGTGGTGAGACATTGGAGCAGGTTGCCCATGGAGGCTGTGGGTGCTCTCTCTCTGTAAGTGTTCGAGACCAGGCTGGATGGGGCTTTTATCAACCTAATCTAGTGGAAGGTCTTTTTAAGGACCCTTCCAACCCAAACCATTCTATAATTATATGACACATTCTGTACATAGTTTAGATGTGTGTATCTGTGTTTTCAGCCAAGCTGAGATCTGCATGAATACAGAGTTTCTCTTCTAAAGCATTTATAAAGCTTTAGAAACATGACACCCAAATTAGTGCGTGTTGCTGTACCCAGAGCCTGATGTGTTGCATGTGTTTGGTGAGGTATAATGTGCTTTTTCTTCTGTGCAACTGACCTTCAACATCAGTATGAAGAAATAAAAGAACCAAAAAGGAAACAAGAACTTAGGAAAACAGGAGAAGCAAAAGTTAGCTGAAAAGAGGTAATGTGAAAAATGTGAGAAATAAAATGAATATGAAAAAATAGTGAAAATGACAAGAGGGAATGTTGTCTGGAAAGAATCTCTTCTAAGGCAGTTGGGATTTTTATCTCTTTGTCACCAAGCAGTAAGAAATGAAGAAATGGATTCTCTTAGAGATTTGCCAAATCAGCCACCATCATAGCTGCTAAAGATCCAAATAATTGTTTTTATCTCTTTTAATTCTTAGAGAGAAAACTCAGTTTTTCCAAGTTAGATAGGCATGCATCAATAACTGGAAAGATTCCTGTAAAGTAACTGAAGAACAGTGAGAAAATACTTTCCGCTACTGACATTTAAAAAATTTATCTTAGGTAATAGAAAGTGTAACTGGGTAACAAATAGAAAATCCAAATGAAGCACACTTACTTTTTTGAGATATCAGTGTTTTCATCTTAAGTGTCGTGTATTGAGGTTACAGGGTTTTTATATGGTTTTGTTTTGTGCAGGCTTATTGGTATAAATTCTTTTTGTGGAAAGCAGTCTTTTCTGAATCATGAAACAAGTAGTAAAACTTGTGGCCTCCGTGCTATTTTCTGTCTTTGCACAGAGCAATTTTAAGAGCTGTCATTTCCACACAGAGAACTCCACTCTAGTTTAAAAAAAAAAAAAGGGAAAAGTTTGCACTTGCTTATAGATGTTTTTGAAATGAGGTGATGAGAAGACTCACAAAGATGAGGTTGTTTGCAAGGGGTGGTGGTGCTGCCAGTAACAAAGATGATGTTTTGAGAAATTATTTACAGGAACCAAGAAAGGAGGTGTGAAAAAAGTACTAGAAAGTGAACAAAATTAAAAGTAATGCTGAGAAGAAGAGAGAAGTGGAAATTAAGGGTTTCTTAGCCATCATTGGGATGTAATATGCCTGTATTTAACATTTAACAGAGGTAACCAGTGGCAGACATCTCTGTAGTGATAAGAAGAAGAATTTAAAAAAAAATTAAAAAAACATTTTTTCTGGGAGTTATTACACTGTTCTTGGTCTGACAGAAGGCTAATTTTTACTACATGTGCATAGAAATTTTAATGATGAAGAGAAGGTTTCAACCATATTTCATCAAAAGGATTAGATGTTATCTAGTGTGGGTTCATTTAAAATAGTAGATTTCTTGGACTCATTTTTGTTTCATTTAATTGCTGTTACAGTTGTGAAAAATGTATGTCAAATAGTTCATTAAAAATTCAGAAAATATTTAAAGTTAAAAGAGTTTCATATCTCACTTTCAGCATTGTTATAGTGAAACCCATATCCTGTGTATGGCTTCCCAGGTTCCAGGCACATGCAAGTCTTTTTGGTTAATTTTGGTGATCTTTCAGCCTCCTGTAGCAACTTTCAGGTATGGAAAAGTGGCAGTATCTGACTGCTTATTTATTCAGTCTTATTTTTGTCATTTTATATGAGATACATGCAGTCAGGGGAAGGATACTGCTAGGCAGAATATTTTCTCTTTAACAGTGTAAAATATGCTGCATAAAGGAAAAGGACACTTAAAATCTAGGATCTTTTGATGTTTATAATTGTTTACAATATTTTGTTTTCTGTTGCAGAAACTTGCCAATAGAATACAACATAGCACATTAGTTGTTATGAAAATAATTTCTATAAAAATATAACAGGACTAAATTCATTTATGCATTTTTAAAGAGATTTTGTTATTATCATCATCAGAGTGCTAACGAAAAAGGTGCTTGAGGGCATGTGGGATGGGAAAAATCATCCTGCCTGTGATTGTTAGAAATTTCTTAGTGGTATTTTTAACAGTATCAGTGTGTCTTTCTTTGCCTTTGGGAAGGCAGTGTTTACTTTTTATGAAGCTCTGATATGGTAATCCATATTCATCTTTCAAATAGCTAATGGCTTTTGTTGTGCAAAGAAAATGCAGTTTCTTGTATTAGGGGAAAAGATACTTATTGATAGGTGATGAGATCTTCTTTTCTCCAATGACAGCAGAGAGCATTTCTCAGGCTCTTATATGCTTCTGGAAACTGTAGTACTTACCTGTCTCTATAAGGTGTATAAGTCCTTTTAAAAATTAATCTTCAGTAAAGCTCGTACTTCAGATTGTATATAAAGATTTATATCACTGTGTTCCTTTATATTAAAACATCCTGGTTGCTAAAAGTAGTTAAGGAAAAAAAATATTTTGAAACAGATATTAAATCTCTCCTTTAAAGTTTGAGACTGAAAGGTCATTAATGAGTTAAGCTTTCCTAGTTCCACAATTTGATAATGGAACTGCCAGAATTAATATCCTGAGGTTGCTACAGAGAGAGTAAAATTCCTGGGAAGCAGTTTTGACTGTTTAGGTACAAAAATATTAATATTTAACTAATATTAATTCAGTCATCTGAATTAATTTTTTTTTTCAATTCTTCCACTGGGTTTCCCTGGTTGTTTTTTTGTATTGTTTGTGAGTATAAACTCTACTTGTACATGACTAACCAGCCTCAGTGTGAGAGCTTAGAGATGTTACAGCCCTAGAGATTTCCTGGGAATAGAATTGTCATCTTTATCATAGTCTCTTCTAAGTCCTGGTTTTCTATTCTAATATTTTATCTAGGTAGACTTTAGAAGCTTCCAGGAAGTTTCAAACTTCATATGCAAGAACGTCAAATTGTATTGAGGAAATCTGATACGACTTGAAGGTGCCATTTCTGCTGTGCATATGTTAATCAGCGGTCAGCAGTCTTGGTGAACTTGATGTTCCCTGTCCATATAGTACATATACACACATTTCTGTTTGAGATATTGTAGTTAGAAATGGAAAAAAAAAAAAAAAAGCAAGCCACCTTATTTTTACAACACTTGAAGATGCCTTGAATTCATTCAGTAGAGTAAAATACTGCTAGGTGTCAACTCAGTCAGTGCCTTTCAGTCATCTGTAACTACCTGGGTATCAGCTTGGTCATTACAGATGCTTTTAAAAACAGTGTTTACACAAATGGTTACATTTCTTTAGCTGTCACTGCTAGCACACTTATTTGAAAGTGTTGAATATATTTCAGAATATTTCTTTTGGCAAATGTGCCACAGTTCAGCAGTTGTAAGATGTTAGTCTTAACATTTTCATTGAGGTGCTTTCTCTTGAGATTAGCAAATTCTTATTCCAGTTGTTTCTTTAAGTGGATCTGTTCATGAAGAACCAACCATACTAATAAAAACAAGGCAAATGCATCTTAACACAGTGTTTCACAGGTGCTTGTAGAAGAGATTAAGATTTTCAGACAGCTAATGTATTTTCACTTGTCTGCATGGCAGAATGGCATTCTATACCTTTTGTTGTCTAGAAAAGGCTAATGTTGATCATTTAACATCTTAGTAGGTTATTAGGCCATTCTTATACTAATCAAGAAACTGTGTGTAAAAGAAAAATAGCATTACAAAATCAAGTATTGAAAAAGTAGTCTGTCTGTGCTAAGACGCAAGTTCCACTTTAATTCATCTTGTTGCATTTAATCTTTAATTTTATAAACAGATGTACATTTTCCATGGGATTAATTTATTAAGTATTCCTTTATCAGATATATCATGTGTAGTCATACTGTTTATTATTCAACATGAAAATTATTCAAAAATTATTCAAAAATAAAATTCCATCTAGATGTTTTTGTAGTATTTTCTTTGCTGTACCTGTAAACTTCATAAAAATTAATTTTAACATCACAAAATATTTTTGTGAATTTGTTCATGTTATTATCTGTATTTTTCAGCTGGGGAGCTTTAAGCTCAAAGTTATAAAGGCAGAAATATTTTGTTGATTTAAAGTGTCCAATATGAGATGCCAATGACTTGCATTTTAAATTTTTGCGTTTTATCATAGCACTTTGAACCACAGTTTAGCTGACTTAAGCTGCAGACATAGTAGCTCATCACTTCTGCAACTTCCTTTTGTAATATCTTATTGGCTACTGCTCATGAAAAATTGGATTTTGTGGTTAGCCTGCCATCACACAGGAACTCCAAGACTGAGTAAGGGAAAAGAATCAATTTCTTCTGGTAGGTATGCACTTTCCTTAAAAAAGTAGTATTTACTGTCTTTACATTGCTTTACTTTCAAGTGTGCAGAAATACGCAACACTAGCAATTACAAAATCCTTATTCTGTACCAGGTCATATCTATCCTGAACTCTAAATACTCATTTAGAACTAATTGTGGTCACATGATTAAAAAGCATACATAATGGAAGGGGCTAAAGAATCCCATGCCCATTTTGATCCTAGTGAGGGTTCTTGACTTTCGGCTTTTATTCACTTAATACTTCCTTTAATTTAAGATTTAAATGCATTTAAAAACTTTGGAACTGGACATTTAATCATGCGTAATTTGCAACAGGACTTGGACTTTTGTATCAACAGTACATACTGTTTATGATACAGCTAAAAGAGTGACTGGTTGATGTTGAAGATATCACTGTGAATGTTAATCAGTAGCAGAAGGGATAAGGCATAAACTGTGCCTTTGGATCAAGGTTGTGTGGATTTTTTTGGTGGTTTTTTTTGGTGTTTTTGTTTGTTTTTTGTGTGTTTGTTTTTTCTTTTTTTTTTTTTTTTTTATTTTTTTCAGTAGAGGGATTTAGATCCTGGATTCTCATTTCAGAAGTCTGGAGGAGACAATATTTCAGTGATTAAAGACCAGTCTGCCACTGGCCTCGATGTGTGTGCTGTCTTCCATCCCTGCCCAACCCTCCCACCACCTGTCTCCTTCTTCATCCACATCTGTGTCTCTTATGACTCCTGATTCCTGATTTCCAGAGGTCTTTTCTTCTTATTTTCCTCACCGTTTCTTCTTCTGATGCAGACTTTTCTGCCTTCTTTCTGCCCTTGCCCAAATTTCTGTTTCAGATTGTTCTCCCTCCTGGCTTTTGTAAATCTAGTGCAGATGTGTGCTTCTCTGCCTCTTTCCCTCTTCCATCTGTTACAACTCTTGTGTTCTGTCCAGGTAGCTTTGCCCAGCCCGCCCTGAAAATGTACGGTGTTCCATGCACTGTAAATCTTGAAGTAGTTCTATGTACCGTTACTGTTGCCAAAAATTAGACCTTACCTACCTTGTTGGTAACGTAAACCTTGATGCAGTAGAAAATAGGCACATTAAAAAAAGCAAGTAATATTAAAAAAAAAAATTAAATCAGTAGAATTAGTGAAAATTTAAACTTCTTACAGATTACAAGATACAGCATTTCCTCCTAATTCTTTTAAAAACAATACAGTTTCTTGTCAGGATTCTTGATGTAGCTGTATCACTTTATCTGAAATGTTTGCAGTTCTTTCAAGGAGGTCTTATTGTGTTAGACAGTCATAAGCTATTTGAATTTCCTTTGTGGAAGTTCTCACAATGCTGGTCAGGCCTAGATTTCTACAATTTTTTTTTTTTTTTTCTCTCCTTCAAAAATCTCTTATGACTATACTAAGACCTTTACAAACAGATGTAGTATTCTACTCCACTTGGAGCCAGCTGCAGGAAAGTTGAGAGCTGTGTACCACATGTGTAACAGCATAGTGCTGCCTCAATTTAGGTTGATTCTATGTCCAGAATCAGAATCATAGAATCACAGAATGGTTTGGGTTGGAACAAGTGTTAAAGATCATGCAAGGGCACCTGCCACTGGGTCACATTGCTCAAAGCCCCATCCAGCCTGGCCTTGAACTCTTCTAGGGATGAGACATCCACAGCCGCGCTGGACAACTTGTTCCAGTGTCTCACCACTCATCCACTAAAGAATTTCTTCCAGAGGTGTAACCTAAGTCTACCTTTTTAGAACCTAAACCATTACCTCTAGTCCTCCTTCAGATACTGGAGGCAGCTATAAAGTTTTCCCAGAGCCCTTCTTCTCCTGGCTGAACAGCTACAGCTTTCTCATCCTGACCTTATAGGAGAGGTGCCTCAGCCATGTGATCATCTCTGGGGCCCTTCTCTGGACTCTCTCTCCGAGCTCCACGTCCTTCTTTTGTTGGGACTCCAGAACTGGACACAGTATTCCAAGCAAGCTCTCCCAAGAGCTGAGTGGGAGGGGAGAATCACCTCCCCTAACATTCTGGCCACACTTCTTTTGATGCTCTGGGCTGCAGGTGCCCATTGCTGGCTCAAGCTGAGCTTCTCATCAACCAACACCCCCCACAAGCACCCTCAGGGCTGTTTTCAATCTGTTTTCTCCACAGCCTGTGTATGTTCTTGGTATTGCCCCAAGCCATGTGCAGATCTTTTCACTTAGCCTTACTAAACTTCAAGAGGTTGGCATTGGGCCACATCTCAAGCACGTCCAGGTAGCTCAGTGCAGCATCCTGTCCCTCTGGTGTGTCAACTGCACCACACAGCTTGGTGTCAGCAGCAAAGTTGGTAGGGTGCACTCAATGCCACTGTCCACACCTCCAACAAAGATGTCAAACGGTGGTCCAGTCACCCCCCCCTGAGGTTCTCCGTTTGGACATCAAGACATTTCTGTTCTACCAGAATGGAAGATTTAATGTTAAATAAGGAAATGGCAATGGCATAAATTTATATTGATACCTAAGAATAGAGACATACTTATGTTACACAGCAGGTATCCTAAAACACAATAGTGAAAGTTTAGAGATTTTTTTCATGGTTATCTTTTAATAAAGCCACCTATTAATGTACTTACGCAAAATGAATGAGAGTTTTTCTTTATTTTGTCAAATTACAGTATGATTCACAGATATTGATCTTACCAAGAATTGACTAAGGCACCTGAGGGGGAAAGATTTCTATTTGTTGCATATAATTATAATTGCATTTTGCTTATGTCTGAAGTATTTGTCTATTTATTGCTTTCTCTCATTACACAGCTCTGCAAACAGCAATATTTTAATTGCATCTGAGTCATTTAACTTTTTCAGCCTCAATGAAGTTTCTTTCTGAATTGCATTAAAAATCCAGGATGTGCTTGTAGTGTCCATATCCTGACATTGGATGCAGCACATTTGTTAGTCACTGGAAATGTGTCTATGTTGTAATATCTACAGAGTGATATCTTCAAGGTAGCATCAGAGATGGGTCTTAATTTTGAATGGTGCCTACTGTATTTGGTCTGTAAAAAATACTGTTTGCATATGTGATTTAAAAAAATGCATAATATTTGACTAAATTTAATATTGGAGGTCAGATGTCAGTGTTGAAGGTACCAGAAAAATAAGTTTTTCAACATAAATTAAAAAATGCCTTCAAGTTGTATGACAGATAATATATTTAGGTGATAGACAATATAATATCTTTATATATAGCAAGTCCCTTTTTGTCTTAGCAGTTCCATGAATCAATTTAAAATGACATTAATGGAATCACCTTGTAACCTCAGTGGTCATTAAAAAAATAATGGCTTAACCTAAAAAGTCTTAAAAAACGATTTGCTGGTCAAAAATAAGCATATGGTTTAAATATTCAGGTTTAAAATTAAGATGCAAATACTAAATCTTTATAAAATACAGTTGTTTTTTGTGAAATTCTTGGGTTTATTAAAAGCATTTTGTCTTGTGGTTGTATCTGACTTTTTCAGAAGTCATCACACAACTGAATTACATTGAGAGAAAGCATTGTGACCAAGAATGAAAAGATGGTGATCAGTTAGCCAAAAATATATGGATTAATAGCTGTGTAATTGAGAATATGAATATGTAATTCCTTTATATTGTGATAAAGTATCACATTTTTAAATGGCATTAAAAATAATTAGTAAATATATGAAATAGCCGTAAATCAGTAAATTATTCACAAATGTTTAATTTCAGTCTTGTGATAATGTTAAACCAATCACATAGGACCAGAGACAAATAGATGGTGGGATAAGCTATTAAAGAAGGTACAGGTTGCATGGCATTGGAAAACCGCTATGCTTTAAAAGTGGATTTGTAATGTTCTTTAGTTAAACATTAAAAGAATTTCTGAAAACTCCCTGTAAGTTTACATCTTAAAAAGTCTGAGCTTTACATCATATTCATGGTATCAGTCACGTGCAGAATCTGATTCTGAGAGTTGCAGTAAGGATGAGTACAAAAAATGTTCTTGCAGCATTTTTGGTTAGTAAATCAGGTACTCAATGCAAGTGAGAATGCTGATTATTATGTGTTGTCTGACAAGGTAAGATGCTTGCCTAATATTTTAAGAAATGTAACTCGAACAAAAGCTGCAAAGTTTCCATATATATGGGCAGGTAGGGAGAGGGTGCTTTTTTCAGTTCAGGAAAACATATTTTGAAGTATACAGACATAGCAGTGGGAAGGCTGAAACTAAAAGTTGTGGGTTTCTGTTTCAGTAGTGGTTTTCAGGGAAATGTGACTTACATAGTAATGTTGAAAAGTAGCACCAGCCTTTCAGGAGAATGTTTGTTTTAAAATACTCTGAGTGATTTTTCTTGCATATGATTAAACTGCTGCCTTTGATGATATTCTTTACATGCTGTACTTTTTGTTGGATATTGTTAGTGGTGTCTCTGTTCCAGGGATCAACAGTATATAAAAATTCTTTTGATTGTTGGACTTTCCTTAAGAAGAAAGAAAAGACTAATAATTTTATATACACTGGGTGTATTTTAGAACTATTGTATAAAAGTACTCCTTTCTTCTGCCTTGTGCTTCATCACTAGAGCTTTGTATATGTAGTATTTGTATGTGTATATCTACAGAATACACAGAAATGTATACCTGCGTTTCTGAATCAGAAAGATTCATAGTCTAACATGAATATAGTCAATATAATAGCATACCTTATTCACAGTAAACACAATTTCTGTGCGTAAACAGAAATATTTTTTATGCAGGGTAAGTAGATTCCAAGATTTAAAATTGACCCAGTAATTGAATTAGCAAACAAAGCCTGCTGTAGTGTGAGATAAAGGCCATAAGTAATTTTTTCCTTCTAGCTTTTCTCTTGCTGTGTTTCATTATGGATGCCTTATACCTGTGCCATGAGTAAACCCCAGTGTGGTTCTCCTGTATAAGATCAACTCTTAATTACTCTGCTCTGTGATAGAGCTCATTATAAAATATGAGAGCTGGCTGGATAAGAGAGGATTTCTTCAGCCTGTGTTGGGACTTGCACCCACTAGAGACAAATTTATACTCTATGGTTATGTTTGCTTTTAGAAAATGAGACAATTGTAATTGTGATTATAAGCAGAGTAGCTCAGCTGGGATTTACTTTTGAAAATCATTTCTAGGTCAGATGCTTAGTTCAGGCAGCCTTTATGTATTTGCTTCTAAACAGTGAGTTTTAAAAAGTTGAAACATACATTTCCTACAGCTTAGAAATTAACATCCTTTAAAACTTTTTTTTTTTTAAATTGAAAAACTGTTTTTTTTAATGCTTTTTGAATTATGGCTCTATGCTTTTCCTGTTTTGATCCCTGTTTACAACAAGATTACATTCTTACAGTCTGCACTCTCTAGAATTCTTCATTTCCTAAAGAAATGTGGAGTAAAGTGTGTCCATTTTCAAGAGCAGAATCAGGAGAGGATTAGAAAGGTGCTTTCATCTTTATGGAGTAGACCTTGTTGAATGCTTTCATTTACAAATCTCCAGGTATTCCTCTCTTTTCCTCTCAAGAATTTAGGCTGTTTAAATACAGAGGTTGTTTTAGAATAGCACAAACCTGCAAAGAAAGGAATCGAGATTTCAGCAGGATTACCTCTACTTTATATAGAGACATCGGCTACCCTGACTGCAGTTTTTGCTGGGCAGTCCTGGCTCCTTTGTAGGCAAGAGTTTTCAGAGCTCTCTCCCTTTATTCTTTTTGCTATCTGGAATTTCTAATTTAGACATGGCACGTGAAAATCTGAAAGATGAAGTTAAAACCTTCATCTCTACTTCAAGGGCATGCCATGACAGCAGGATGATGATACATGTCACACGTGTCTCAGCTGTTAGGAACATGCAGAAGAGTCTGATCAGGTTGTAGAGAAATGCACGGGTAAGGCATCCTCTACCTTGGCTGCTGAGAAGATGACCAATAACCATGCACCCACAGGTGCTTGGATTTCTTGTCCTTATTCTATCAACACTTCCCATGTCTCTCTTTTGAACTTGGAGGTTGTAGAAGTCCTTTGACGCATCCCAGATAACTTCAGTGTCTTTCCTGGATGCCTCAGTTCAATGGAAAATTCTTACCAATTCCAGCATTTGTGTTTGATCTTTTCCTAAAAGGGAAAATTGTGCCTTGTGGTATGGAATACTTGCCATGTTAAAAGTTTTGAGAATTGTTCTCTGTGACACTTTTTAAAAATTTAAGTATTTAGTGGAGTCTCTTTCAAGATACTAGCATAATAGATGTGGGGAGAAAATTTATTCTGATTTTTTTTAAAACTTTTTGTATCTAGAACATCACATTTCAAAACTTATAGTTGACTCCAGATTTTTCTATTTTCTTTATGTATTTTGTTATCACATTAACCTGATATAAAAGGGTATGACTGTGTTTGGGACTTCCAGGTATATTGATTAAACATTTTTTCCTGTGAAGAAACCAGAGTCCTATAAATTAATTTTAATCTTAAAGACTACATTGTCTTTCTTTGAGGAGTAACATCCTTTGTCATTCAGCACTGGAGCAGTGATAATCTCAGCATTACAAAACAAAACCTTATCAGGGGTTTTGGGTTTCTTTGAGCTTTTCTAATTAGAAGTGTAGAATACTGTCTTAAACTCAGATCTGTTACTACATCATTCTATTCAGCCTATTTAACCATTTTTGAAAGTTGTGGTGCAGTTTAAAATAGTAGTAGTAGTGTCTGTGGTTAATAGTGGGGTATTTTCTGCTGATTGTTAATTTGGCTCATTTGTTCTTGTCAAACAATCTCTGAAGCAGTATTCCTGTTTCCTTATTTTAATATTGCTATTCTTAAACATAGCCGCAATCCTCTCTTTAAATGTCTCAAGCACTCCTGCACAATGCACTTTTTATTACTAAAAGTAAGACTTATTGAAGAAAGTGATTAAAACAAATTAATTTCATGTTTATTGTTCAAAGAGAAGTTCAGTGTCACACGGAAATGACAGAAATGTTACTATTCATACAAAAGGCATTAAAGGCATTATTTATTTATTTTTTTAAAGTTATGTTGCTTTCTGGTATGTAAGTGGGAAGGATATATTTGCTTGGTATTTTTCCTTTTTACTACTGCATTTATTTATTTTATTTTATAAGGGATGCACTTAAATATTTGAGGGAAGACAATCAAACAAGTTCTTTTAAATTGGATCCTGTCAGTGGTTATGTGTTAGTTTTTATGGCATTGCACTTTCTATTGACAGACTTATTTCAAGTAAACTAGTGAGTAACATCCTTCCTCCTAACCACCCCAAAACAAGCTAAAAATCTAGTTTGTGCATCAGTTAATCTAATAGAATACTAAGGTGTTGCTGTCTTTATGGTGTCATTTCAAAACATGCTTAGGTCATTTTTTTGTGTAGAACTTGTAAAAATCCAGGGGTCTTGGGGAAACAGTCTTTGGACATTCATGTGTCCATATGAACATGGTCTGAGCTCAGCCATGTCAGTGCAGCAAGAAACAGAAAAGGAGTATGAAGGCATTCAGCACCTTCTGGAGTTGGTGAGAATTTAAGAGAATCAAACTCTAATTGCATTTTAATGTTATTTCTCTTAACAGTCCTATACATCACTGTTGGATGTTCCAGCAGTGTGATCTGAAAATCAAATGGCCGTCTTTAAGCTTACACAAGCTGCTTTATAAGCTACTAAAGCTAAACTACTTTGAAAGTAATTGAAACTAGTTATTGAAGCTGAACTACATCTTGGAATGTGATTACGTTAGTAGCTTGGACTTTTTCACACACTTAACTGGAAAACGGTAGTTTAAAACGGTATATTTTGAGAAATAAGATTAATAAATATGAATAGTTTTGAGTAGTGTTGTGATTCATACCTAGAACTTCAGAGTTTTTTTATAGGTCTGTTTTGGTGTTTTGTTTTCCCCCCCCCCCCTCTCTATTGACTGAACAATACAGCATCTGAATTTCTGTCAGATCCCATAGGCTTGGGTAGCATGAAGAGTAGCTGATGTTTCAGTGTTAGTGGTATTCTTAAACTGCTAGACTGCTGGAATCAATTGTGAAGATTGATTTAGCTTTCAAGAATATAATATATAATTGTGACAGACAATGGAGCTTTTTGAGAGTTTTGAATGATGCAACAAGCGAAGCTGTAGAAAATATATGGCTCTCTCTGACCAGTTTTGTATTTCCTTTCTCTGTACATTTCTGAAGATAAATTTATATCATCACAGTAGCAGTTCCCAAGCTTCATTTCTTTTCCTGAGGTTTGGAAACTGGTTTTGAAAACTTTATCCTGTGAAATTATCTCAGTGTTCAGGTGGAAAAGTTGATAAAATCTGATAACTTAATACTATATAATACTATATCAATATCTTTAAGTTATATCCATTATTACAATTAAGATAAGAGAATCATAGAATCACAGAAAATCAGGGGTTGGAAGGGACCTCAAAAATCAGCTGATCCAAACCCCCTGCCAGGGGGTCACGTACAGGAGGTCACACAGGAACATTTCCAGGTGGGTCTTGAATGTCTCCAGGGAAGGAGACTCCACAACCTCCCTGGGCAGCCTGTGCCAGTGCCCTGTCACCATCACAATGAAAAAAATCTTCCTTATATTTATACAGAACCACCTGTGCTCCAGTTTATAACCATTGCCCCTAGTCTTGTTGTTAGTCACCTGTGAGAAGAGCCTGGCTCTGTCCTCCTGGCACTCGCCCCTTACATATTTATAAACTTTGATGAGATCACCCCTCATTCTCCTCCAAGTTGAAGAGACCCAGCTACCTCAGCCTTTCCTCACAAGGGAGATGTTCCACTACCTTCAGCATCTTGCTTGCTCTGTGCTGGAGTCTTTCAAGTAGTTCTTGGTCCTTCTGGAGCTGAGGGCCCAGAACTGGACACAATATTCCAGATGTGGCCTTACCAGGGCAGAGTAGAGGGGGAGGAGAAACTCGATTTACCAACTAACCACCCCCCTTCTACTGCACCCCAGGATGCCATTGGCCTTCTTGGCCACAAGGGTACATTGCTGGCTCATGGTCATCTTTTTGTCAACCAGCATCCCCAAGTCCCTTTCCCCTGTGCTGCTCTCCAACAGCTCAGTCCCCAACCTGTACTGGTACCTGGGGTTGTTCTTTCTCAGATGTAAGACTTTACACTTGCCCTTGTTGTGTTCTATTAAATTTCTCCCTGCCCAACTCTCCAGCCTGTTCAGGTCCCTCTGAATGGCAGCACAGCCTTCTGGGCTGTCAGCCTCCCCTCCCAGTTTTATGTCATCATATAATAGATCATTCAACATGATAGGTCACATGCTGAAAGCCAGTTTCCCATGCTTGAAGGAAGTCTGGGAGACTTTACCATTTTTATAGATAAATGAGTTTTTGGATGATGTGGCAACACTGCAGTAGGCTGATAATCCTGTGTTTCACCCTTACTAAGATAGGTGTGGCAATGGACTGGAGGTATTTTGGAGGTTCCTATTGGTGACAGCTCTCGAAGGCAGTGTTGTGACAGAATGAAAGACAGGCAGACGGCTATGGTACTTTTTATTCTGAAGCTGGCCTCCATCTAGAGACAAAAGAAAGGGAAGTGCACAGGGAATTGTGATAATTGAATGGCACCTAATCTCTTGTTTTCCTCTGAATCTTTCATGCACAGAGTAGAATCTGGATTAGTGCATTAACACTATTTGTGTATTTACTTATATAAAATTCCATGATTTATTATTTTTTTAACCTAACTGTTTAGTATTAGAATAGGCAATAAATATTCTTTCTGTATTTGACTGGACAGAATATGAAATGATCTCACACAGCCTTTTTCTGAGGACAGAGAGTTATGAGAGTTATGGTGGAAATTAATCGCTATGTTTAGAAGATAAAATATGCTTAATTATAAGGAAAAGATGCTTCTATATACTTGTAGAAAGTAACAGTGCCCCCAAAATATTCTTCCAGCTGCAAAGGGAACATTTAAAATTGTGATAAAACAAGTATCCCTTTACATACAGGCTGGACATTCTTCATGGAGGCTTAAAGTCATAGAAGCAGGCTATCCCCCTCTGCATAAAGACAAGCTGGTGGAGAAGAGCACTGGGCTGGCAGAACAGAGAGCTTTAACTAGAAATCAGTTTAAAAAAAAAAAAAAAAAAAAAAAAAAAAAAAAAAAAGAAAAAGAGGAAAGGTTTTGACCTCTGGAACAAGAGGCAGGCCACTCAGGAGGACAACAAAGATGTGATGCAATGCAAGGATAAAATTAGAAGGGCCAAAGCCCAGCTAGAGATTAATCTAGCTGCTGCTGTAAAAGACCAAAAGGGAGGGCAAAGGATCATTGCCATCCTTTAAGGGATGTGGGTGGAAACAGAGTGACAAAGGATGAAGAAAAAGCTGAGGTACTTAATGCCTCTTTGCCTCAGTCATTAGTAGTAAGACCAGTTGTTCATGGAGTAAGCAGCCCTCGGAGCTGGAAGACAGGAATGGGCAGCAGCACTGATTTTTTGTAGTGCTAGAGGACAGCTTTTTGTTCTTTCAGTAAATTTTAGTAATTGGCATCTTTAAATCCTATATAATTTAAAAAAAAGCTGTAATAGCTTTCCTTTTTAAAATAGCTCAAGCTGTGATTTTAGTCCTTTCTCTTCAGCTCAGCAGTTTTTGGGGAGAGATATGCGTATCTATTAGGAAGTATATCCCAATTTTCTCTTTTTCACTGGAGTTTGTCAGCTTAATTTGATGACCTTCACTTCTCTATTTGTTTCTTAGTTTTTTTGCTTATTAAGAAATACTGAATTTGGCAATATAAATCTTGTTTTTCTTATGCTGAAAACATTGTAATTAAAATATTGCAGACTGAATTGTTCTGCTTTTATATTTCCAATGGATTAATGCAATGATTTCCTTTCATTACCAAGAGGAGCATTTGTGGTACTTACTCAATTCGTCTTTTGTTCTAAAATTTTAATTCTTCTCCTTGGCTGGTAAATAGATTTTTGTATTTCTTAAACCATTTTTAACAAAAATCACTTTGGTATCTTACTTGTTTAAAGAAATAAAGCGTAGAGCTGCATGGAGTTGAAGAGATAATAGAAAACTGGATCTGTTTCTACAAATTCTTGCTTCCTCATCCAGTTTGTCTATGAAAATAGCATTTAAGTTTATAGTGATAGTTTTCGATGTTATGCATTAACACATTCAGTACTTAATAAATTAAACCTGAATAGTGAGAAAATCCACAGTACACTTGCATCTAGTCAGACCTTTTTACTTATACTAATATCTTCTAATGTTGGTAGAAGGCAACTCCACCATCTTTCCTTCTGCCTTTTACCTTTCTAGTATTGTTCTTTCGCTACTCTCATGTGACAAGAGAATATCTGGAATTCTGCTTGTGAGAAACCTTGCAACTTTGTATTCTTTTCCTTCCCCTAAATCTGTGTCTCAGGTTAGCTTTCTGATTCAAATGTCATTTTATGTTATCTATGTTATCCCTTTTTCTTTTTTTTTTTTTTTCTTTTTTTTTTTTTTCCTTAAGACTTAATATTTTGTCTAGGCAATGGTGTAGTACACGTCCTTGGCATGTGTAGCTGAGCTAGTCAGCATGGATGCTTGTAATGTCAGCAGAGAGAAACAGGCATTTTCAGATCATATTTTCTTTAACAAAAAACCTTAGGCATGAATTTAAGCAGGATGTGAAGTGTATATTAAATTCCATTGACAATATTGATATTTTTGCCACTTGTAACAAGTGTAGCTTAGGGTAGCTATACTCAATATAGGAGTTTGCATTGAGTCTGAAGATTATTGTTCTATGACTTTTATGATTCTTTTGTGAAATGGTATGAATACATATGCCTCAAAATCTTTTGCTTTGGTATTATGATAAATACTAACTTACTTGTCTTCAACAAATATGTTTAGCAGGATTGTCTCTGATACACGAGTACCTTTATCTTTTAGGATGCTTTTCAGAAATGAAGTTTTTAGTCTAGTGTCTTTATATTCAGGCTGTTTTACCATCTCATACCCTAATATAATAAACATCCTGGTTTTCTCTGCCATGTGTCTTACCTCTGTGCTTGTTAAAACCTTTTTTCAGGTGTTGCTCAGTGTTTTGTTGTTATTTCCAACCATACTTCTGTGTGTGCTTTACAGAGTGGTTTTGGCTGTGTAGTCAAGTTCTTTCTTCCATACTCAGGCTTTTCTTTTTTTTTTTTTTTTTTTTTTTTTAATATGTTAGATTGTGGATTCCCATCTGTTTATGTTTGTCATGGCCAAATATAGAAAAATGTGTTTGAACTACTGGTCCTTGGTCATCCAGACTAAAATTTATATATTGCAAAGAACAGAATTGTATCACTTCCCAGTATTTTTCAGGAGGTGTATTGCAAGGGTTGGTTAGTAGGTGCTAAAAAGCTGCTTATTTTATTAGGCAACTCAACTATTAGGCAAAACTGACTAGTCAAATTATTTTTCTTTCTACTAAGCAGGTCTGCTTCTTTCCTGCTCCATCTCACAGCAGGGATGATTAACATGGTCAGTAACTGCATGTGCCTGATACTCTTTAGCTCAGGCTTTTTAGGGGAGGGAGGATAATGTATTTGGCACTTATTTGTTATTTGTAATGCTTTGAAACCATATGTGGAAAGCTGCCTGGTACACAGTTTTTCAGAAACATGATGACCCACCTAGTGCATTCAGGAGTTTCCTTATAGATACACTATTTTTATGGAATATTCAGCCTTCTAGAGTTTTTTTTGTTTGTTTTTTTTTTTTTTTTTTTTTTTTTTTTTTTTTTTTTTTTTTTTTTTTTTTTTTTTTTTTTTTTTTTTTTTTTTTGTTTTGTTTTATTATTTTGACAAAAAGCTCATTTCATATTGTCTCTTTGGAGTCATGCCTGTGCTACTGTGTTTTCTCAAATTTACAACCAGCGTTATCGCTGGTTCAGCTGTGCAGCTGGCAGGAGCAATGAGAGCTGCAGCATACACAGGGTGCTGAAAGCTCTTGGCAACTTTGCCTTTTTGCTTTCTAAATCTGCTATGAGCAAAGTCTGTACAAGGGATGGTTGCCTCTGTCATTGTTTATGGTGGGTACAGTCTGGTACTAATAATACAAAAAATCTTTAATAAAATTTTGGTGTAAAAATAGAATGGGTTTTCTGCATAACTGTTGGAGCACAGTGATAATCCTTCTTTGGCCTGTGCCATGGTTGCCAAGGAGGATTGGATATGGCTTCTTTCAAAGCTTCCCTCAGTGCTGTTGTTGACAGTGCTTAATAGGATAGAGAGATAGTTGAAAAATAAAATTAGACAGTGCTTCTCAAAAAAAAGGTGTTGGGTGAGTAAATTCTGCTGATCAAGTTTTCTGTTATGTTTAAGAAAAATAAGTTACTAGGGTTTTTTAAAGCGTTATTTAAGTTATGGTATAAAAACCCAGTGCTTTGCCTAACTGAAAGCTGTATCTTTGGAGAGGAGAGCTTGAGAATTATCACAAATTGAATGATCACTGGAAAACTACTGCAGAAAACATTTTTTACGGAAATGAAAAGCAAGCAAATGTTGATATTGTAGCTTTCCAGGATTTATAAGTGGAAAACTGCAGTCAGAACCCATTCAGATTGTCTCTCCAGGCATTAAAAAAGGCTAGTCCATATAAGATGTAGATATTCTACAATTTTAAATGAAAGAATCCAACTAACCAAACAAAATAACAATAAAATAATGGCCCAAAGCATTCTGTAATGGAACAATAGCAGTGTTAAAACCAAAACTGGTTCAAATTGATGAATTTTCTAGCACTATTAATTTGACTGCATAACAGAAAATTTGATTTATGGATTAAAACTGAGATTTACTCATAAATCCTTATGTCTTGAGTCAGCTGTGTACAGTTTTTTCTACCTCTTTCACCAATCAAACTTAGATTTCTGCATGGCATGTTTGTCTTTATTAAGTTTAGTATCATGCACAACACATGAGCAATAGATTAATGTGTATTTGAAAGACTACCCAAAGAAATCTACTTTCCCTTCGGAGGATTATACAGTAAATTGGCAGCTGCAATACTGGAAAATTTTTCCAGTTCCTTGAGAGTTGTGAGATGGTGGGGCTTACTAAGAATTTTATCACTTACAAATATTTTTTCATAAGTACAGTAATTTCCTAACAATAATATTAGGTGTTGGGGGAAATAGTACAGTGCCTATGTAATTGTGTTTATTTCCTTGTTGGCATCCTATCCCATTACCATGGGTTAGCCTTGATTAAGGGAAAAACACCCATCCATCCACTCACTCACTTCTCTTCCTGAGACTGACCACTTACCTACCACTGTTGTGGACAAAACAGACTCAACATGGGGAAAGGTAATTTTATTTTTTGCCAATTACAATAGATTTGAGTAGTGAGTGTGTTAAGCCATTACAAACATTATACAGCACCTTTTCTCCCCTCCCTCTGAGGATCAGCTTCACTTTTCAATACCAACTCTTGTCCGTGTTGCTTCCCTGAGTGGCACGGGGGTATAGGGATATATGGTCAGTATATAGGGATTTTCTCTCTGCAATTCCTTCCTGTTTTTACTTTTCCCCTGCTCCAGGGTGGGCTGTTCCCACAGGCTGCAGTTCCTTCAGGAGACATCCAAGTGCTTTGGCATGGGCTGCAGGGAAATACTAGCTTCTCCATGGAGCACCTCTTCCCCTTAGCTGACCCTGACCTCTCGTGTTTCTCAGACTTTTTCATTCTTTCTTCCTCTGGATGTCTGGTGGTTTTGCTCTTTTGTAAGTGTATTCCCACAGAGGCACCATCATCTTGGGCCACGGGGCTCAGCTGTGCCCTGCTGTGGTTCTGCTGTCTGGCACGGGGCAGACACTTGGCATCCCCCTAGTACGACCACCCCTGCAGCTCCTCCCTACCAGCACCCACCTATAGCTGTCTGAGGTGGCCTTTTAATTTGCGCTATTTAGAGTGTTCGGTTGCTGCTTTTATTATATTTTCAAGCTTAAAACAAAGGTTCATCATCCCAAGAATTGTTAAGAAATAACAGATTCATGAAGGTGATTTATTTAGTTGTGTATATCCAGTTGCTGTAGTGCTGCAAAATCCCTGCATCTGTGATTTGGACTTCTGCTGTATTATGCTGCTGCTGAGACTCAGATAAGCTTGAACCCTTGGAGAATTCACTGTTATTTGAATCGTAGTGGCTTTGCTAATCTCTCTGCTATATTTCATTTTGGAATCTGTCTTTTCTTAAATGCCTCAGTCACATTTACATTGAAAAATGTTATATTACAGCTATCCTGCTTTTGACTTTGGATCTTAGTGTACTAGGGATTCAAGATATGCCTTTCTATCCATAGGGACAAATGCAATGTAACTGCATTTTTTTTAATACAATAGCTGATTATAAAAGCTACACCGGGTCCTGTGAGAAGAGTAGTGTCTCCTTACGGATTGACTCGTTCTGTAGTGAGGTTTGAGGTATGGAGCTTATTAAATTTGACCAACATTGGTTTGTAGCACATACCAAACTGCAAAATGAAAGTTAATCACCTGTGCTAGTGTGTATGTACTTATTTAAGTGATAGTGTGTTTCTGTAATTTTAAAATGCCTGAGAAATCAGAGTACCTTTTTAATGTGCTCTGTACAAAGATTACAGTTGGAGGAACAGTCTCTCTTTTTTTTCCCCCTTCTCATTCAACCAGTTGCAACAAATGGCTCTGGGGTTTATGTCATCATTACAGGGCTGTGGAATACATTCTAAGCATCCTAATTGTTCTCAGCGTGCAGCTGTAGCTGTGATTAACATGGCACTGCTTCAGGTCAGTGATTCTGATAGAAGTCCTATGTGCAAATAATTTTACTTGGGCTAGTTTGGCTATTGGAGAGAACTGTGAGTTGCCTGGAGGTCTGTGCAAATTCTGTATGGTACCTGGGATATCTTGGGTCATCTGTACCCCAGCACAGTACAGAGAGATATGAAGGGGTTTTGTACTGAATATTTTTGCTAAATTCCATTGTGTTACCGCTGCTTTTCCTTCAGTTGTTGCTGCATTATCTTATTCTAAATTGTTTCTTCCCATTTACAGACAAGTCTGATTTTGTAGCTTCTGTCTAGACACTGAATGCAAAAGGGGCATCTGCCATACCATCTCTGCCAGCATGCTGTTGCCTCATTGCTGCAGCCTCACAGTAGGTCAAAGGTATAGCATTCCATACAGCCAGTCACCAGCTGCCATGATACGTTCAGATGCCCATGATAGCAGGGACACTGATAACCCTAATCAGAAGTTGCACATGGTGAATCATTGAATTATTTTCCCCTTTGCGGAATTTTGTATCTGAATGTGGATGGTATTAATGATGAGCTCTTTTCTTCAGATGGCCTGTTCTTAAAAAAATGCATTCGTTTTAAAGAAGAAAATTAGCTGCTCTAATTAGCCATGAAGTCTTAATAAGGAACAAGGAAGCTGAAATACATCTGGAAAAACTACTTTATTAGTAGGCAGCCTGCTTATGATATATGACTGAAGATTTAATATGAATATGACGTATGAAAATTAATTATTATTAAACATGTGAGCACTAATATTACATATAAAAAAAGAAGTAATGAGAATAATAAGGTATTCCATGTAGGAGAAAAAAATCCTCTCTCTTTGCATTCTGGTTTACTGTAACTTCACTCAAATGCATGTTAACCAGTACAGTTAAGCAGTTGAAATTTCTTCAGGTTCATCACTGCTAAGTTTTAAATTAGTTCAGGAGAAATCCTCAGTCCTGTTTCTTAGGGGTCAAGTGAAGTGTTTCAGCTAGGCCTGCTCAGCTACCTTGAGTCGTGGGTTTTTTTGTTTTTTTCTTTCTGAAATTTTGGTGATCTTACACTTAATAAGAATTATGGGAAAAATATTTCCTACTTCTCCCTCCCAGAAAAAATTGTGCAAAAGTTTAAGTTTATGGATTTATTAAACTATCATTCTCGGATTCACCTCTGAATACAACCAGTTTCTTTCATCTGTCCTCTCTTGCTAAACAGTGGCATTTTTAAAATTAAATGCATATCCTAACTAGAGAGTTTGAAAATTCACCATCTGTAATCACTGATGGGGACATTTTACTGGCTTTTACACTATGTAGAAGTTATCCTTTTCAATGTATGTTTACTGTTTTTGAGCACTGGTATAATCCTGGTTTGTAAAGATCTATAGGTGGAGTTGTCTAGTATTTTTTATGTTTCACAGAATAATTCAAGGCCTTGGATCCACTGCCATGCTGTCATCATGAGGAAAAATATTTCTCCTTAGCTCCAGTCTGTACCTCTTGTATTTCAGTTAATTCCTGCTGTCTCTCACCCTCTGGTCATCTACCATTCTGGCTGCGTTGTCTTGGTAACACTGAGAGGCTGCTGTTGTTTCCTCCCTGAAACCACCTCAACCCTTCTCCAGGCTAAATAAGCTCATCTGACTCCTTATGCTCTTGTCCCTGACCACCTCGATGAGCCTCTGCTGAACTGATCCCTTTTTATCTACATTTTTCAGAAGGGGAGGGAGCTGGACACGGTGCCTTGGTGTGGTCTGCTGAGTGCTGAGTGGAAGATGATAGTAATTTCCCTTAACCTGCTGCTCTGCTGTTTTGTAGAGCTCATGACTGATGGCCCTTGTTGATTACAGGGTGTGTGGCTGGCCTGTGTTGATTGCTGCTCACAAGGGCCCCCAAAATCTTCTCAGCTGCTTCCCAGCCTATCCATCCCCAGCCTGTATCATTGCCAGGGGATCTGCCTTCCCAGGGACAGGATTCTGCATTTTTCTTTTTTTTTGGACAAATTAAATTTGATTAAGCACCTGTCAGCCCATTGTTTCTACCTGCCGAGGTTTTTTTGAACATCAGCCCTGCCCTTGCATATTGACTCTTCTCCCACCTTAATGTCACCTACAAGCTTGACAGTGTACCCCATTACCATCTCTGGTTCACAGATAGGATTATTAGTCAGGTCCCAGGATAGATCCTTGCAGTACTTCTCTTGTTTCTGTTCTCTTTCTGCAACCTACTAGCCACAACTCCTCTAGCCTGTCCATCTGAAGAGTATTTTAGCTATCATAGAATGGTTTGAGTTGTATGGCAGCTTAAAGATCACCTTGTTCCAAACCTCCTGGCATGAGCTGGGACACCAGCCACTAGACCAGGTTCCTCAAAGCCCCATTCAGCCTGGCCTTGAAGACTTCCAGGTAGGTGGCAGCCACAACTTCCTTGGGCAACCAATGTTTCACCACCCTCATAGTGAAGAATATATTCCTAAAATCTAATCTAAATCTATCCTCTTTCAGCTTTAAACTGTTTTCTTTTGTTCTATTACTACATGTCCTGGTAAAAAGTCCCTCTCCAGTTTTCCTTTAGGTCCCTTTTAGGTCCTGGAAGACTGCTTCCCAGAGCCTTTTCTTCTTCAGGCTGAACAACCCCAAATCTTTTAGGCTATCCTCATAGGAGGGATACTCCAGCCCTCTAATCGTCTTAGTGGTCCCCCTCTGGATTTGCTCCAGCAGGTCTGTTCTCTTCTTGTGGTGGGTACTTCAGAGCTGAACATAGTACTCCAGGTGGGGTCTCATGAGAGACGAACAGAGGGGGGGAAATTGCCTCCCTGGACCTCCTGGGCATGCCTCTTTTGATGCAGCCCAGGATATGGACTGTGAGCACACATTGCTGGCTCATGTCGAGCTTTTCATCAATCAACACGCTCAAGTCCTTCTCAGGACTGCTGCCAGGCCATTCTCTGCCTAACCTGTATTTGTTCTTGGGATTTCCCTGAGCCATGTGCAGGACCTTCTTGCACATTGCACTTGGACTGATTTTTACTATCTGGATTTCCATGCACCCAGATTTTAAGGTCTTAACTTGGCTGTAAGACTGTTGTGGGAGACAGTATTGACAGCTCTGCAAAACTTGAGATGGGTGGCATCCACTGATAACTAAATCTGCTTATTTTATCAGACCTGACAAACAAGCTCTTCAGTCATGATTCACCTTTGGTACCCAGATTTGTATTCCAAGATGACTCATTTAATGTTTTTTCCCCAAGACCTAAAAAGGTGGTCTGCAGTTCCTAGACTACCCTTTTGGCTTGTTTTGCAGATGTGTGAGATGTTTGCTGTTGCCCAGTCACTGGTGTTTTCCCTTGACATCATCATATTTCAAACATGACGAAGTGCAGTCTCAATACGATGTTGGTCAGTCGTTTGAATGCATCAGCTGCATGAAGCTGGATGGGTTGACTTATAGCATCAATTCCTGATGCTCTTATCCTCTGCTGGTAGTTCATCTCTTTCTTGTACTCCATCACTGAGCACCAGTGTAGAGACATTTTGAAGACTGCTTTGAAGAACGAACCTCATCCTTGTTTGTGCCACCTGTCACTACATCACTCTCCACTCAGCAACGAGCAGACACTTGACTTGCTCAGATTTTATTACTAGAGCAGTGGCTGAAGCTCTTCTTGTTGATATTTGAAATCCCTCACAAGTGTCATCTCTAGATGTGCTTTAGCTCTCCTAACATCATCCATACATGCTTCAAATTCCTCTTGTAGGCTTGCCCTGCCTCCAGCTTCCATATGCTGCCTTTTTGCATTGGAGCTTAGTCTTAGGTTACTGTTTAGCTGAGTGAGCTCTGGTACATTTAGACATTCCAATTTTCCTGAGTATCAAGATGAACCATCTATAGACTTAGAGTTTTGTTTTGTTTTTTTTTTTTCTTTAGGTGTATGCCAGCTTTTCTGAACTCCTTTATCCTTTGGAGCTTCTTCCTTTGAGATCCTATCTTCCAGTTCATTTAGTAAGGTGAAGTCTGGGGTCTGTGCTGTGCAAATTTCCTTTCTCATTCCTTGCGAAAGGACGTATGTTAACAGGGCAGTTATGTAAGAAATAAAGATAAAGTATTTAATAAAGACTTGAAGTCCAAAACAAAGAGTGTCATATACTCTGTAACTGACACTAAAATTCCACTTACTTGGCATGACAAGGGTATTTGTTTAATACATTATGGCTGCAAGGCATCTATTTTATGAGTTGTTTTCTTGCATAATATTTTTCATTGATCAGTGCAGTTTGTTAATTGATACTTTTCAGTAATGACAGAAAATGGCTGTTCAGTCATCGTCTTAAACATAGAGCTTGATTTTATGTATTTGAGATAGTAATGACCTTTTCTTCTTTCTGTTCCATAAGTATTGTGAATGAAGGCTTAAAACACCCTAATAAAAAGAAATCAGTCTTCCAAAATGAAACGAGTGGTGCTGTTTCGTTATTTTATTTGCGGGGACCTGCTGGTGTTGTAGTGAGTGGAATTAGATCCTGCTGTCATCAAGTCACAAGTGGTGTTCCTAGGGTGTCAGTATTGGTGTTGGTTCTGTTCTACCAATCTGATCTTCATCAGTGCTCTGCATAAGGGGATTGATTGCACCCTCAGTAAGTTTGCAGATGACATCAAGTTGGGCAAGAGTGTTGATCTGCCTGAGGGCAGGCAGGCTTTACAGAGGGAGCCAGACAGAGTGGGTTGGTGGGTCAAGGCCAGTTGTATGAAGTTCAGTGAGGCCAAGTGTCTGGTCCCGCACTTGTGCCACAACAAACCCTTTGAGTGCTACAGGCCTGGGGAAGTGTGGCTGGAAAACTGCCCAGCAAAGGAAGACTTGGGGGTGTTGGTCCACAGATGACTGAGGGTGTCGTGTGTGTGTGTATATGTGTGTAGCAGTGTGTCCAGGTGTCCAAGAAAGCCAACAGCCATCTGGCTTATATTAGGAACAGTGTGGCCAGCAGTACCAGGGAAATTATTATCCCACTGTATTCAGCACTGGTGAGACCTCACCACAAAACTGCGTACAGTTTTTGGCCCCTCGCTACAAGAAGGTCTTTGAAGTGCTGAAGTGAGTCCAGAGGAGGGCAGCCAAGCTGGTGAAGGGTTTGGAGAACAAGCTGTGTGAGGGAAGTGGGGTTGTTTAGTGTGGAGAAAATGAGGCTGAGGGGAGACCTTATCACTCTCTACAAATACCTGAATGGAGGTAGTAGCGAGGTGAGGGGTTGGTCTCTTCTCCCAAGAAGCAAGAAATGGGTCAAAAATTATCAGCCTCAGATTGTGCTTGGGAAAATTTTGATTGGATATTAGGAAAAAGTTCCTCACTGAAAAGATTGTCAGGCACTGGAGCAAGCTGCTCGGGGAAGTGGTATAGTCCTCATCCCTAGGAAGTATGAGGGGACTTAGGTCCCTAAGTAGTGCTTAGGGACATGGTTTAGTGGTGGACTTGGCAGTGCTACGTTGAACTTAATGATCTTAAAGGTCTTTTCCAACCAAATGATTATATGATTTTATGATGCACTTTCACTGCGTAAGTAAGCTGACATGTTTCTCAGTCAAACTGAAGGGAAGGCTCATTCGTGTGTGTGTAGGTTTATTTGAGTGATAGTCCTATAAGCTCTTGATGATTTTTTTGAAACAAGAAATATTACATGGAAATTTCATGGATTTGAAGTCTGAGCATTTGAGGCTGAGGATAAGTATGGTGTGCTTTACATACATATAAGTATGTATGTAAAAAGCACGCACCAAAAAACATGCTTTTTAACCTGTCTTCTGTCTGTTGCTCTTCTAAGAACACTTTCATAGTTGGAATTTAAACAAGTTTCTAGCCATACTTTCTGCAAAGCTGAGTACCTATGAAATAGCAGTGATTAATAGAAGATTCTGCTGCCAATTGTGACCAAGTCACAGTTAACACTCTGCTGTTTTCTGAATGTTTTAATGGTTAAAATTGGAGCATGAACATCAAAGAAAATAATCTCTTTAAAGAGAATTTGGGTGTGGAGCGGTAGCACTTTCTTTTGTAATTGTTTTTGAGGCAAATTGAATATGACATTTAAAAATACTGAATTACAATTTTATTTTATTGTTTCATTCCTCTTACTAATGTATACAGAATGTGACCTTTGGTAATGCTTTTAGCAGTTCTGTTTACTGCAGTTGACATCTTCCCTCAGAATGTTATCCTAGAAAAAAAAGCACACAAGAAATCCATCATAGTTCCTTCTGTATTTGTATGCAATAGTGAAGAAGTTGTAAGTGGTCATTTTGCCTTTTTAGAGCATACAGCTTAGAAGATTTGGCATTTGATAAGTAAATGTTTTGCATCTTGTTTTAGAAAGGTTGTCTTGCTGTACTTTTTTCCTGTGACCCAAACATATCATGTATGCTTGTGGTAAATATTGTTTTTAATAGCTTGTAACTTAAATTTTCTTCTGCTTGTGTCTCTCTTGAAGCCACTCTGACTTTCCCCTTATTTACCTGCATTAACAAAGCCTCTGATTCCACAAGGCCTGGTGCATCCTCACATCCTCGGCTTCCATAGAAGTTGACAGAAGCTGAAGAAACTTTGCATTTTCTCAGAAGATAGATAAGCTTACAGGCAACTTACAGAAGAGTATAAGTCACAGCCCCTTTGTCTTCCCTGTTGTGATTTCCTCATTGCACAAGTCCTGACTTTAAATTACGAGTTTTTTTTTCTAGTAGGGTTGGTAACAGTTGAAAAGAACATCAAGTGATGCTCCCCTTTCTGTGTCACGTCCTTCCCAGTGGCAAACTTAGCGTTCTCTGTGTGTGTCTATTAAGAATTAATTCCTTAACTGTATTTTAGTGAGAAAGCACAATATGGTATGTTCCAGTGCAAGAATCTTAATTCCTTACACAAACATATGGCATAGAATTATCTACTTAAAGATGGAACAATTTGATAATAGTTTGGTAGAGTGACATCTGCACAATAAAATAAGATGCTGATCACAATGGAAAAGTAAATGCAAAAGTTTTATGCTAACTGTTCTGACATCATCAGCAAGCCATTATCATTCCTCCATGGAATGTTAAAATTTAATGAACTAATTTGGTCTTATCACATGCAATATAAATAAAAAATAACCCTATTAAGTATTCAAAGACCCATGCTGAACACAAAACTTTTAAGTGCTATTTTCTAGAATTTCGACTTAAAGCACTTACATATGTTTAACAAGGAATAAGGAAAAAGTATTAGGAGAAAAAAACAAAAATTCTGTGGTCATTTTCATCCTTTACTGAAGGTGTTAACATGTTCTGTTCTATTTTCTGTATAGTTTAATTTCTTTTCCTGTTGGTCCTGGCTTCAAGATAGGTAATTTAACATCAGTCTTTTGAGAGAATCCAGGTTAACACAAGGACAAAATTACCACTTTTGCCTGAATCAAATGAGAGTGTTGATTCTTTGAGGGCAATAGAAAGTATGTTCCTGTTAGAATACCAGAGCTAAACTTGAAAAAAGGTCCTTCAAGTCAGAACAGAGAGAATATTATCTAAACTCAGGAAGGTCTGAAAAGAAGCATCACTTTATTTTTGAATACAGGTGGCTGAATATGAAGGTGGTTTAGGTTTTCCAGCTGGGGATTTTGCCTCCATCATCAGTTCTTCAAAATGGAATGGAAAATGCCAGAAATGTGTTGTGCATTAAAACTGAAGGCAGTTCTGTTTGTAGACGTAGGATTCACTTTATCATTTCCTTTATAGAAATTATTTAACTATCTGATTACACAGACGGAAAACTTTTTTAGTGTAAGTGTTTGAGGGAAGAGTACATCCTGAGCTGATCACAGTATTTCAAGTTTTGCAGTACTAAGTGTATATAAAAATATTAAATGTAAAATCAGAATAGTAAATATTATTTCGTATTGATCTTTTTAATCTCTTCTTTTAAACCCAGTTTTCCCACTTCCATTTAGTGTGGAAAAATGGCTTTCACATTTCTTACTGGACAGCTATTTTTGTTTTTTGTTGTTACTTGTTTGTTGGGATTCTTAAATGCTAATATTATAGAATATAAGCTATTATTTTCTTTAATTGAAATATTGGTAGTTTTTATATATGCAACAAACAAACAAAAAAAAGATTCATCAACAATGACGGACATGGGTAACAAATTCCTAGTCTTCTGTTTCTTCACTTTATAGAAATGACTTAGCTACATTTTTTTTCACTCTGAAGTATTTATGAAAGTAGAACATATTCACATAATAATAAGGCTTTTTCCAATGCACAGATGAAAAAACTGCATATAGAGGAATAGAGGATTTATTTTACACATCTATATTTGCAGCCTTTTTTTTTTTTTTTTTTTTTTTTTAATGTCATGGTATAAATCATACACGTGTGGGATTTTTTTACCACCATAAATACAATTGGCAGTTATGATGTTATATTATATTAGGTTCGTCTTTACTGTCTGCCAGCGTATGGAACTGATACCAGCATTTTAATGATGGATTTCAGTCTAACTGCAAATGAGGATATAACATCTAATAGAAATGTATAGGACTGTTGGAAGTTAATACAGAGTTGATGTCTGATTAGTAGCCTTTTCACAGATTAAAAAGCAACCAGGATTATCATACAGGACCATTTGTTCGATCTTATCAGTTCTCCCTCTGCCAAGTACAAACCTCCTGTAAAGGCTTCTCAGAAGGAAAAGCATGGAACACAATATTCTTTTGTGTGAAATGCAAACTAGATATTTCTATGAAGTTAAAGCCTTTAAATTTCGATAGCAGTTTTATTTATTTCAGATAGAATTAAAGTATTTTTTTCTGTGGATTCGAAATCAATAAAAAGAATTTATTTAATGGTTTGTAAATAAGAAGAACAGTAATGCAAACTTCATGCATAAAGTCTTGTATCTACCTGATTAAACCAAATACTCGTACAGATATGACAGCGTGAGAAATGCAGTGTTTAGATTTTTATGTTCACTCAAAATCCTTAGTTGAAAATGTTCCTGTTCAATATCCTAAGTGAGCTTATTGTTAAGAGATAAGTCTGATTTCTTGATTGTCATGAAAACTTCTAAGAGCTACTCTTGATTAACTGTATTTTCCTAAATTTTAAATCCAATCCACAGGAAGCTAACTGCCTTTGTTTTGCTTACAGGAGCTTCATTAGTTTATGTTGGAATTTATGATTGCATAAATTCTTTATCTTCCAGCAGCGTTTTGGGAAGATGCCTCACATTCATTTGGCAGAAAAAATCAATAAGCAGAACATCATAGTGTCACTGTCTCACAAGCAGAATCCTAATCTTTTGTCAGAACATAAGGAAGAATTGGCTGATGGCAATTCTGATTAATTGAGATAGCAGTTATAGAAAGAAGGCATATAGATCTTAAAAGATCCTTTTTTCTTCTACAGATACTCAAAATGAATAATGATAAAAAGACATCTTCTTTATTGTGTAGTGTTTAATAAAAAAAGGGGAAAAAAAAAAAGGGGAAAAAAACTAGACTAAGCATCCTGTGGTGCTTCTTGAATCTACATGCCACAAATGATCAGGCTTTGTTTCCATTTTTGACCTGTTTGTCATAATGCATCATAACCCAGAGGAGTCTGTAAGCCTTCTGTTACACAGCCTCTTGCCTTACCCATATTAGAAGTGTGTTTTAAGAAGTTTGCTATTTAGCACATGTGTTTAATTGTATGCAGATTTAGAAGTACTATAGCATAATAAAAAGATTGTCATTTAAGCACACCGGGCACGTCAAGAATCGTCTGTGACTTATTGCTGATGAAGACAAAAAATTTTTGAACCTGCTTCTTCACAACCTCCTTATGCCAAGGAGTTGGGGTCATGTATGATAAAAGTTGGTATATACAGGTTAATACTGCACTCACTTAACCAAGAAAGTATTGCTTTGTAGCCACACAGATCTCTGGTCATACTACTTTTTCAGCTTCAAAGGATGGCTGGAGGATCTAATTTGAACATATGACTGTGGGAGGAATACCATGGATGTATATGGATGTGTGTTCTTTTACATACATGTGCAGGTTTTGGCTCTGAAGTTCTTTTAGTGTCCAGTCTTACGGTAATAATGTTCTGAATAACTCTCTATTTCCTGGACAGCAAAACACATTCCCATCTGATACACTACAAAGTGGATCTGTGAATAAAACCAGAAAAATTGTTTTTTTTCAGTGTGTGTATTTTCCATTGTCTGTGCAGTCTTTTATACTACCAGATACTTCTTGGAGCAATAATTTGACCATCTAGTCTGCTTGCCAGTAGACTGATTACAAGCCAATGCTTTTATTCCAAGCAGTACTGATACTTGGAGATACTAGCTACATCAGGCTTTTGTAAGTCAAAGAACTAGTGGACTGAAAACAGTCATGTTGTAGACTTGTTTAATAAAATATGTTGAACCAAAGGACATGTCACCTTAGTAAATTATTTTTACTTTCCTATCTAATAATGAGCATGCATACTCCACACTGACCTCCATATCCCAGCTTCATATAAATTCTTACCTATTGTAATACTTGGTGATACTTTGCTTTCTCATTCTCTTTTAGCAGCTTTTGAACCTATAAACAAATTAAACCAATGTATCTTGTATAGCTGCAAAGTTCGGGTGTTTTGGTTTTATTGTTCTCGAAAAATCTGGACCACCACTAGAATGGAATTGGTACACCTTTTTGAGGAAGTTTACTGCCTTAAGTCCATAATTGTCAGCATAGGAACCATGCTCTCTACAGCAAGATAACTACTTCGGTGAATAGTGAAGTAAGGTTTATTTTCCCAACTCTAGGGCAAGGTAAATTATCTGTAGCAAGAGGAATGTTGGGCATCATCTTCTGTCAAGTCCTTCATTTAATTATCATTCTTTGAGAAACCATAAGGCAAAATAACCCGTGTTATCAACATCATTGTTCCTATTTTTTTTTCCCCTTGGGTGGAAGAAAATTCCATTTTTTTGAGTAGTCTGTGATTTTTTTTTTCATTAGGCACTGAAATTGAATACAATCTCTGTTTACATTGAGCATTTCTGCTTTTCTGTCATATTTATTAGCTGGAAACTCATTTTGTCTAGGTATGGGTTCAGCTTTCCATAACTATTGGCAGATGTTTCTTCAGGATCTTCAGTGACAATGATGTATTTGTTGATAATGCAGTGCTTGCTAGAAGGGGCTTTGCTTCACTTCAGTGAGTCTATTTTTTTTGTCTCTGAGCTTTAGTCAACAGAAGCATATCCCATTTCTTCAAAAAATGTCTAGGGGTTGTTTCACCCTATTCTAAATGCATTCTTCATGCAATGGATTTTCTTTTGGTTCAGCTACTCTTTCCTTTTTGCAGCAGGTGAAATACATAATGTTGAGGTTCCACTCTCTTGATTCATTTCTTGCAAGTTACATATTTGAGTAATTCTAATAGCTGAGCCTAGTGTTCCAAGATACGAACCGCAAGAGTTGGGTTGTGAGTAGATTTCATGCTTTAGTGTTGCTACTGTTTCATGCTTAACTTGCCAGAGGCATGCAGAGTGGCTTACAGCAAGAGTGTGTTATTGTCTGAAAAGGAAAACTTCTGGTGGGTGTTCCATACATGGTCAATTTAATAGAGGAAGAAAGTCATAGAGGATTCTGCAGTTTCTGTCTGACAGGCATATTTTCTTATCCTCTCCTGATTTCCCAAAACTAGACAAGCTGTGTCACAGAGCCTCTGTTCTCAACATGTCAGTACAGCATCAATACAATATTGTTCTCAGCCACACGTTTGACTTAACAGTGACAGAAAAAACCTTCAAAATGAAGTTTTGTTTGTTTGTTTGTTTTTTGGTTTGGTTTGGTTTTGATACCACAATGCTCCCTCCATTGCCTGCTTGGATATAAATAGTGGTAGAACATTGTATAGCTACAATTTCTTTGCTTTCTATCTTTTGTTGGAGAGTAAGCTAAACAAATAGGTTGCTGTATATTATTTGAAAATTCTGTGGTTTTATTAAACCTTTTAAAACACATAGTAGAACCAAAGAATTTAATATTATTTTCTGCCCTTTTTTTTACCCCTGTCTGCAATAGAATTGGAATAGTAGGAGAGCCTTGGAAAAAAAGTTACTTTAAGAACTGGCCAAATAATTCTCTTTTCCTCTGTTCAGTTTAAAACAAGAACTTATATCTACAACAGGGAACTGAAAATCAAATATATAAAAGTTTTAGTTCTGTCTGTGGCTTGCTTTGTGACCTTGGAAAACAAACCTTTCTGTGTTTTGGTTTCTTCTCTGCAATCAGAAAGAAACAGTAATATTTGCAAAGCATTCTGAAATTCCTGGAGTGAAGGTGTCTACAACTAGGAATTTTTTTCATCATCTATTGAAGGGTAGGTAGCTTTTAAAATAGTGTCCTGTTTGCTAAGCAACAGTAGAAATTCAGTGTCTTTGGGAGGCATTTAGGAGTCATATTGGACCAAACCAGGTTCAGTAGTCTGACAGTCTAGAAAAAATGTTTTCAGTGTTAGGTTTTGTAGTTCTCACCCTCTGTGAATTTTCTATTTAGAACAGCACTTAACAATAGGATGAGTGAAGTCATTGTTACATAAACAAAACAGTGATTGACTGAGCCTGCTGTTTAACTCAGTGTTTACAAAAGCTGTAAGATTCATGTGAGTGATGGATTTTGACCATCTGTGTCTTGAACTGAACCAAGCTTTATGAAGAATTTATCATATGCCTTAGAGAAACTCAGTGAATATGATGGTGCTTTACCTACTTCATGTGATAGTTGGCCATAGCTTTTGCCTCTAATTGGAATTTGATTACTTTCTTCCTATGTCCTCTGAGCAGAAGTAATGGTTTTCTGTGATTCACCATTGATAGCAGTAGTTTGTTTGGTTTTGAGATACCTTACTACAATGTGCTAGATGTTGAAAGATGGAACCTGAGAAAAATGTGTCAAGACAATTCAAATTTGCTTCAAAATGTTTACAAAAAAAATATTTCTGACCTTTAAAAATGATTTATAATTGTGTTAATGTAAGGTAAGTAAGAATTCTATGTGCAGGAGTCTGCTTCAGAAGCAACACTGTGGAAGCACAACAGTTCTAAGCCTTTTCTAAGGCTCTTTAGAAGAGTCTTGATAGTATTAAATTTTCAACCTGACCTCTCTGATCTCTCTGAGCATTATTGTGTGCAAATGAAGCCATTATTTTTAATAATGGCAGATAGGTTTGCAGCTCTGTGAAATTCAAATTGTTGTCTGAAAAAAATTATCTGTTTATATTACCGTGAATCTTCAATTATTGTTAAATCTGAACCTGAATTTTAAAAAAAGACCTCTAAAGGTCCTCACAATAATTTGACTTGCTTGACTAACTAGCAGTAGTGATACACATACACATTAGTAGGGCTGGAAAATGCTCTAAATTATTCAGGTGGAGGCAACATTTTATTTCAGCCTATAAACAGTGCTTCAAAACAAGTTCTCATTTTTCAGCCCACCTACTCATACGAGGGATGTATCTTTGTCCTCTTAGAGTCCCCTTTAATCTTTAGTATGTGGAGTTCTAATCTGAAGTTTTTGCAAATGGTGTATATAAATGCAACTTTTGAATTAATAACTTAAGAAATTTCTTTTGAATTTCTTAGCAGTAGGGAAGGGGAATTCCTTATTAAGTTTTCTGTTACACTGACTTACATGCAGTATGCTAAAACTATCACTTTGCTGTAATTAATGAGATACGGATATATTTAACTGTTTGGAATTGCTGAACTTGTGTCATTTGTAAATTCCTTTTTTATGCTTGATACTAGTAAATTTTTTGTAAGTGAAAGACTGTGCATTTGTATAATCAAGATGAGGAATGACATGGTAATAGGCCTATATTAGGTACTGCACAAGTACAAGTTATTTTTCATAGTGATATATATGTGTGTGTCATTATACAGTATTTGTTTTTTTCTTAAGGATATATTTTAGAATTGCTTAAATTATGGTCTGCTGCAGATGGAGATTAATGTCTTTACAATAAATAATAACTTCACAGGGTCAGAATCTCTCCATTTTAAATTCATGAATTACTAGACAGTTAAAGGACAGAAGCCTTTATTTTCTGGATCTGATGAAATGCAGTCCAAAGGAAATGCTTTCCTTTCAAAGAAAGGGAGCAATGCAGAGCAAAGAGGAGGATGGAGCAAGTGCAGTTGACACACAGTGAGGAGGTAAAGACCCCAGGCAAAGCGTATCTGTGTATGGGCATCAGGGATGGATGGAAAGTGAATGTCAGTGAGAGGAGAATAATTTGGGCCAGAAATACAGAGTAAAATAAGAATGAAAAGTTAATAACTAATAACTAAATCTTCCAAAGGGCAAGAGTAGTGTCCATAAATATATCAGTAAAGGATTTACCGTAACAGCACACAGAAGGGTAATATAGTTATGGAAATTCAAGGAATTATTTTCAAGATACGTTAAAAAAACCCACCCAAACAACCCCCAAAACAGCAATGAACATTAAAGGCTGTCATACAGAGTTATTCTTTCAGCTGTTCTGTTTGCACTCAGAATAGCTGAACTCTGTTGGATGATAGTTTGCACTGCATAAAACATGGTAATATGGTAATATTGTACTACAGGAGTCCTGCTCCTTCCCTCCCCCCCAGATCCCCATGAAGTTACTGGTGTTGAAACCTGGTAACTGAGAATAATGCTGTCTTGTGGGTTAATCTGTTACTCTGGATGGCAAATGGGACTTGGAGTTCAAGAAGACTTCTAAAATAGCCAAACATATGTAAAGCTTACTCTCTCCTCTTGCTGTGCATAGAAATTTCTTTCTGTCTTCATCTTTACCTGTCTCCAGCAAGTTCAAAGACTGGTGTCTAGCTTCCATTTTGAGTCTCATCAGTTTTCTCATCTACATGCCTAACTTGTACTCATTTCAGTGGTTTCTGAGTCACATAAATTAAGAAAGAGTATAACAGAAAAGACATAACAGACAGTTAGGGCTTCTTTCATCTGTGTCCTGTCACACTGCTTCTGTTGGCAGAGTTTCAAAGGAATTGGAGGAAAACAGCCACATTTTGGCAATGGCATCTGATACTGATGCAAATTGTTTCTCCATAACTGTGTGGTTTTTCTGTAGGGGTGTGTATGTGGCATGATGTGTAAGAATGAAAAAAATGGAAATAGGAATAAAGAAAAACACCGCATATTTTGTAATGCATATTTAAATATTGAACTATTTTTAAAATATTGCAGAGTATTTGCTATTGCATATATGAATACAAAGAATGTATATACTATGCATATAGATAGAATCTGAAAAAGGAGTGGTGTTTTAAAATTGTGTTTTTCATAGTTTTTGAGTGGATGTGTCAGGGAAAAGTGTGTGTACTCTCTATGAATTGCAGAGGAGGCCTCTCTTTATTGAAGCTTTCACAGATGGCTAGCTGATATCAAAGATTTCTGCAACATTGCCTACAAGTTGCCAGAAGGTCCGTGTGAAAATATATCACTGCCCGATTTCCCAGCAAAACCAGTTATTGTTACCAATATTTATTAAATCCTGTTCTCCTAACAAAAAGTACATATCAAGCACTTATATAGGAACTGCACAGGACGCAATTTCAGCTGCAGCACTTTCAAAATGTTGTTTATCAAAATGTATTTTTTTCATTGTCTGAACACGTTTCATTTAAAGTATTGCAAGACTAGTGGAATACAGTGGGTGAAAGAGTCTGTTAAGTGCAGTTGCAGTTAAGATGGTAAAAAGAATCTGAATTATTTAACTATCTCGCCAATAAATACATTATTGCCACTGTGCTGTGAAGAGGGCTTTAATCATGGTAAGTTGTTAGGAAGGTGTATTAGGAAGGATTAGGTAATTTTTTAGTATGCTTTGTGAATTGGGAATTACCCAGCATATAAAAGAGGTTACCAGCCTATTACTTTCCTCATTCTGCTAATTTTTTCTCATTTGTTTTGTAAAAATCTTTTCTCTCTGTAAGAAATGGGCACGTGTTTTCTTGGCTGTTATTCTCACACATGCTGTTCATGCTGTTGCAGAGATGTGTAGAAAAAATTTATACCTATACTGTGCAGTTGCAACATGAATTATTCCTAAAAAGGTTATGTAAAGAAAAGACAAGAATTTAGCCTACTGTAGTACTACTGTTCTTCTTCAAATTAATACGTTGGAAGAATTTTAATGAAGTAGATCTCAGATATAGTGAAAATCACATTTTAATTAACAAATCCAATACTGACTGCAAAATATCCAAAGTCCTTTAGGTGTTTTAAGGTTTATGCATTAAACATTGTAACACTGTAATATAACTGATGTTCAGATTGATGATACCTATTCGTGGATAGAGACATAGCTCCAGATGTTAGAAGGTATATCATCATTTATAGTACACATTGAAGTAAAAGAAAAGCATGCAAGTCACAAAGGCTTGAGTCTCGGAATACAGTTCTGTGCTTAAAACTGTGACACTAAGAAATGCTCTTCCCGTCTTCTTAGTAAGGCTAAGGTAAACTAATAATAGGATAAACTATTTGCCTTTTGTTGCAGCAAAATATCATACTCTCTACAGAGAGAATATTTATGTGAGTTTTAAAAATCCAGTAATTCTGTTTGGTGGAAAAGTTTACTGTTAAAGATGGAGTATTAGAAGGACCCTTTAGACATTACTTGAATCTTAACAATTTAAAATGTTTTTCAAGAGTTTTTCTTAGGTACTAGCCTAGATGTTAATTCATCAATATTCTGATGATTAAAACATGGATTCAACAGTTACCTCAGTGAGACAGTGACTTATTTTAAAATGTGCTTAAGAATGTGTCTAACACTAACTGGGTAATGGACCCACTTTCAGGACAACAGTTTTCCCAAGCCTAGGAGCATGTTGTATTCCTTAAAATTTTCCTGAATTGGAGTCGGAAATGTGTAGAGTTTAACTTTTTTCTTCTTCTTCAAATTAATACAAAATAATTATTCTCTTTTTTTTTTCCCCATTCACAAATAGCACAAATTTGAAAAAGATTCTTCTGACTGAGTATCTTTCTGCTAGCTAATTTTATCATATTACAAATATATTTCACATCCAGTTACACCAATTAAAGTTGCAAAAAAGTTTTTCTTCCACTCCATTGCTATGAAGATTTGCGGTTTCTAATAAAAGTTTTTTAATTGCTTACCTCTAAGCTGTATATGATACCATAAATAATAATAGTAATTGTGATGTTGATTTTAGTATTATTAGTAATACCAAAGAATTGAGAGATAGTTCTGTTCCCTTGAGGATTGTCTGATTCGTTGATTGAAGAATATTTGACCGCATACAGAAAAAATATTTTTCCAATGGAAAGGCTGTGATGGAGGAGTCTGAAGGGGAGACCTGATTGCTCTGTTCAACTACCTAAAGTAGTGGTAGTGAGACAGATGGTGGCCTCTTCTCTCTGGTGACCAGTGACAGGACAAGAGGAAATGGGGTAAAGCTCCACCAAGATAGGTTCAGATTAGGTATTAGGAAAAACTTCACGGAGGGGTGAGACATTGGAACAGGCTGGCCAGGAAGATGTTGGGGGCACCATCCCTGGGGGTGTTCAAAAGACGGGTACATGGAGAGCTGCAGTGGATGGTTTAGTGGTTAGGGTTTGTAGGTTGGATGATTGGATTCAGTGACCTTAGTGGTCTTTTCCAACCTGGATGATTATATAATCAGTCTTAGGTTTGTCGATGGAAACATCAGATGTATTTGACATGGTGATCCAACAACTTTTTGTTGTAAATTTTGCATTTACTTTTAAGAATACGAAAACATGCTTCAAAAATTATTACAATCAGTGACAATCATTATGTACTTCAGTGTGCAGTGGCATGTCCCTTCTCTGTCTGTCCCTAGAGGCTTCTTGAACAAAATGACATTTAGCTTTGCTTTATAATTTTCAGTCACTTTTTTTTGTCTTTGGAGCAGGAAGCCACGTAACTGTCAGCTAAGAGTCAACCCAATGGGAAATTAAGAAGAAACATTAAAAACCACTAAACCAAAAATTCCTCCAGATTAGTAATCAAAACAGATTATTTTTTTCTATGCTTATTTTAGGGAAAATGAGAAAACATGATTTTGAGAACATGCCTTCTGTTATTGTCTAATATGGTACTTAAAAAATATTTCCTCACTTTAGTGTCCAGAAGCTTGCCTTCTACCTTTTCAGGCTAACAGGAATACTGTTGGGCAGAAATTCCGTGTGTCATTTAGACACAAGTTGCGTCTTTTCATATGCTATTATAATTCCATCATAGAATACATTTTATTTCTTGGTGTATTTTCTTCTTTGCTAATTACATGCTGACTTAAGTAATTATTTGCTTCTGTGGATGTCTTTTCTTCTACTGGAAGTCTTGGTGTCGAACAGCAAGATCAGCTGTCCTCTAAATATTTTTGCTTGTAACAACCAATTCCAATCAGTGTGTAGCAGCATAGCTTGAATATGAAAGGATTTTTTTTGCTAAATGGATAAAAAAATCCAATGCTGTTTATATTTATGTTACAAATACAATTTTTAAAAGTTAAAAATATTACAGTGGACCTTTAGTGGTGACTTTTTAGTATACAGAAGCATCTTAATTGTTTTTACTGTTACTGTGCATAGTGACTGATCAAGGACTCTTGACACATCGTTTTATAGTATATTTATATGTATATATATGCATGTTGCTTGAAGAAGGGAAGTTCTAATTATGTTTTTGGCAAAACCAGTCATTAAAGAAAGCTGCATAAAATTATTTCTTTTTTAATTCTTTCTACTGCATGTCTCGTTAGAGGGCAGTGTTGTGAATACACGGCATATTGATACTGAGATACTGAAAGGGAAGCAGCCATTTTAATGTATCTTGTGTTGCATTTGTGTTACATTTTAATTTTGTACATTTACATTTTGTGTTACATTGTGTTACATTTTAATGTATCTTGAACAAAGGCAGAGTAGAAGAGATAGATAGAAATATCTGGCAAAGAAGTTTGCATCCAGCACACAGAAGTCTAGCTAGTAGAAAAGTTATGCTCAGTTTTTTATGTTTCAACTTTTCTATGACTAAACACCCTTCTTGCTTAAAAGAGGTGATAAAACCATCTGTAGCAAACCAGAAGGCCAGGCTATGCATTTATGAGGTTTTGAATAGACCTTTGTATGTCTGAAAGAAAACAGTCTCACTTTTACCCTTTAACAAAGTAATTTAGCTATAATAACAAGTTCTTTAAAAGTTTTTCCATTTGAGTCTATTTTTTTTAGCCATCCATTTTGCTTTTAATCTCAGTAGTTTACTGGTTTTACGTGACAAGGTTTTGGCAGTAGATTGGAGCTGCAGTGGTGGCTTCTTTGAAGATGGATCAGGGGCTGCCCTGTGGTAGACAAAACCAGGACCAGCTGGCTGCTGCCCAAAGCTGAGCCCATCGGTGATTCTGGAGGTGCCTCTTGATAGCGTGTTTAAGAGTTAAAAACACTGTGCAGCAGCTTTGGGAGCTTTTTCTCACTTTCCTTCTAAGGAAGGTGAATGGGAGAGTAGGTTGGTGGGCACCTGGCAACCAGCTGAAGTTTATATGCTGCAGGCATATTGACTTACTGTAGTCTCCTGAAATTATTTTGGAGCAGTAGGTATGGTAACTTTTGTCTGAAAATTGCCTCAACATCTACAGTATTCTGGGGCAGCACTGCCTGCTTTCATGATGATCATTAAGAATTATTCAAATAAGACGTTCCACTTGTATGCACAGTTTCTAGAGAAAAGCAATGCAATCATTCTCTAGGGTACTAAAATCAGGGACTAGAGCAAAGTTGATGAGGAAAGTACTGCATGAGATTTTAGGGTCTGCGTTGCACAGAAGGTCAGATTTAATATAGTATTCTGGGCTGTAATCCCTAGTCTTGTTTGTTTCTTCCCCTTTCTAGAAAATCCTCAGCAAAACGGTAACTTTATATGGTACTTGTATGCACTTTTGAAAAATTAAAAGATAGGACTATGTATACCTGTGAAGAATTTGGTTTAAGTGGAGGTCAGAGTTTATTTAAAAAAAAAAAATTATGATGCCACTAAAGGTATTTGCAGTCTCTGAATTCAATATGGTATTATGCTTAAAACTTAGCCAAGAAAAGCTAACAGGTCAAAATGAAATGCTGTAGGTTCTTTTTGTTCCCAATCTAAGCAGTGTTGTTTCCATAAGTACCATTATGGGACCCTACTATGTTACATCTGTTCAGAGACTCTTTTCTTTGAATGATCCTTATGCCCTGAAGAAGTGAGTAAGAGGCAAAGAGGAAAATGTTGGTTAAGGTAAAGCTGGTTTTCACACCTGGGATTTTTATTTTGGATTCTCTTTGCTGCAAACCTGCAGAATATTACATGACTTACATTCTATGACTTATAAATTCCCATTTTCTCTTGCAGTGCACCTGTAGGAGAGATATGGTGACAATATCAATGGATATTTTTGTGAGGAAATTTCAACCAGATAGATATCAGCTGTGGAAACAAGGCAAGGATTTATACACAATTGATCATACAAAACCAACTCCGGAATCAACACCTGAAGTAAAGATCTGGCTGCAGAGAAGAAAGAAAATAAAGAACTTTCCCAAGTGGTATTTATTTCGTTATTTCCTATTTGTCTTCAGTACGATGTCAGTTTCCTTTTAAATTATGCTAAATTTCCTTTATCTTTTTTCTTTTTTTTCCTCTGATGTATTATTTGAATTTATGTACTTTAGAGTAAGTTTATTTTTCTCTTTTCTGTAGTAAGATCAGCCTGGGGGCTTGCTAGTCTTTTTTTCAGACTGACTATGAAGAATTAATTCAACTTGCAAGTTATGTGTATAGCTCATTATGGAGGACATCAAAATACACTCCAGTGTGGTATTAAGAGTTTATCTTTAGTAGAGATTATTTCATTAAAATATTCAAGGTATGGGTAGTTCTTGTTGTTTCTAGTGACATCTGCAGCCAGCAGACCAGAGGTAAAGGTTAAATTGGAAAAACTTATCATAAAGCTGTGGGAGAATCCTAACAACTGTGTGAAATCTGTAGCAATAGTCTTGGCCCTCACTGCCATCTCTCTCCCAGGAGGTATCAGTGCTTGTTTGGCATACTCTCACAGTGCTGCAGCTGAAATCTCTCTGCATCTGCCACAGATAAATCATGGATCATAATTTGGCATAAGGAAGGCCTGAATCTTGCTTGTTAGTGCTGAAACCACTAGGAACATGAGGATAAAAAAGTTTCTCAGCTTGTCACTGAGAACTTGGAACTGAATCATAACTTAATCTGTTGTCTTGGTGTACACCATGGTTTTTGTTTGCATTGCACAAACATATTTTGTGCACAATGCTATCCTATCTTGCTTAGCAAAACCATCATGGATTTTCTTCATTATCTAATTAAGATCTATTTAATTATTAGCCTAGAGTGGGCAATTTCATTGGTATCTTCTTATGGTAGAGCACAGTTTGACGGATCAAAGACAGTTTTTCTCCTTTAAATAATTTTATGATATAGTTACTTTCTATCTGTCTCTTAAACTGAATTTCCTCATTTTCTTTGTAAGGTAATGCATTTCTTAAAGAAAATAGTAGGAATGTCAAACTGTAATGAAGAGGATCAAGTTTTACACTAGTGGAACATTATAGTTGAGAAATGTAACATTGGGATCTACCTGGGTAAGAATAGCTTGAGAGGTAGAATAAATTCTTGTAGATAACCAACTGGACAGTCAGTTTGTTAGTATATGTGTAATAAGTGTAATACTAGTCTGGACACACAGACTGTTGTTCCCAATTGAATGCCATTTTACCCTGTAGTAGGTTTCACTCTGTATATAGTACAGGGTATCTTAAAGTTCAGACATGAACCATAAGTAATTAATTTGGTAATACCCTAAAGGGCAGTCAGTTTTAACTAAAAGCAAAAACTTTGTGAGCACAGGAACACATGGGCTTTTTTTCATGCATTTATCTAAGCTATTAGGTGCAATTCTAATGCTTTGCAATTCTTTAGTTGGCTTTTGTTCAGGTATGGTGACAATATGTATTTCAAAGTGAGGATAAAAGACTTCTTCAGCTTCATTTCCAGTGTAATATGTTGATTGAAATTGTCAAAATTCTGATAGTGGGGATAATACAAGCTCCTATAGATAGAAAACAGAAATACCGTTTGTGGAAACCATCTTTAATACAATAACTGGGAGAGCTTAAATGACATACAGGGCTGAAATCCTTTGCCACAACTGAGCATATAAAATCTGCATGTAAACAGTAATAATATTTGCTGTTACATTTAGGTTAAGGATGAGTTAATGAGTCTGGACATCATAAATCCATGGGTCATGTTGGTATGGTTAGTAGGTAGGGAGACGTTCCCCTCCCTTTCTGCTCTGCCCTGCTGAGGCCACATCTGGAATATTGTGTCCAGTTCTGGGCCCCTCAGTTCCAGAAGGATGGGGAACTGTTTTAAAGAGCCTGGCACAGAGCAAACAAGATGCTGAAGGGAGTGGAACATCTCCTTTGTGGGGAAGGGCTGAGGGAGCTGGGACTCTTCAACTTGGGCAGAATGAGGGGCAACCTCATCAATGCTTATAAATATGTAAGGAGTAAGTGCCAGGAGGACAGAGTGAAGCTTTTCTCAGGGGTGACTAACAACAGGACAAGGAGCAATGGTTATAAATTGGAACACAGTTCCTTATAAATATAAGGAAGAATTTTTTCACTGTGAGGGTGACGGGGCACTGGAAGAGGCTGCCCAGGGAGGTTGTGGAGTCTCCTTCCCTGGAGACATTCAAAGCCCACCAGGACAGGTTCCTGTGTGACCTCCTGTTGGTGACCCTGCTCTGTCAGGGGGTTTGGACCAGCTGATCTTTTGAGGTCCTTTCTAACCCCAGCTTTCTGTGATTCTACAATACATTATAATGTGGGCTGATAGGCCCAAACTCTTACTTGGCCATATTTTCTGTAAATTTATATTCTGTAGAGAAAGTATTGAAAGACAAACTTTGGGCATAGAATAAAAAGCAAGGAGCAGCAAAATATTTTCTGGAGTTGTCTGTCATCTAGGATGCAGGGCCTTTTAAACTCTTGGTTTACTTGGCTTTTTATCAGTAGTATGTTACAAGTTTTGAAACCTGATACATGATCAAGCACGTAAGAATTTCACCTCATGTCACATAGCTGAATTTGGAACTAGACTAATCTGTTATTTTTCCATTCTACTTCTGAGGGTGTGAAAACTTATGCTGAAGATGTTAATTTCTGTAGCGGGAGGAGCCTTTCTTGCTCCTGAGGCTCGATGAGCTGCTGGCCTCTCCATTGCTTCACACAAGAGTGAACCTCTCTCTGTGGGTGTGTGTCCCACCTTTATTGGCCCCCTGGTAATAGGGGGCCTGCCCTAACCAGGCACAGGTGGACTCACACCCACTCTTTGGCAACTCGAGGCACCTGGTTTATCTTGTTTCTCTACATTCCCCCCCCCCCCTTTTTTTTTTTTCCCTCTTACAGCAAAGCTTTCCTGGTTTGCCCTAGCTTACAGGATTTTTACACACTTTTACACACATTTTTACACATTTTTTTCCAACTGACACAAACATACACTTATAGCTTACGGGATTTAACCCTAGCTTCTCACACTGCTGCAGCCTAGGCAAACCGTTCAATGTCAGCCCAGGCACTTTTCACAAAGTCTCTGCCTTTCCAACTTGAGTTGTTCTTCTCCTTCCTGTATCTGCTCTTCTCTTGGCTTCCCTCTGCTCAGGGGTTTCCAAAGAGCTTGCTGGTTCCTCATGGGTTTCTGGTTCCTCATGGGATTACGGGATTTAACCCTTCCTCATGGGATTCCATACACGGGTTTTAACCCTTCCTCATGGGATTCCATCCTCCTGGCTTCCCTCTGCTCAGGGGTTTCCAAAGAGAGAATCCTTATCTTGGCTTCCCTCTGCTCAGGGGTTTCCAATCCAAAGAGCTTGCTGGTCATACCTTTCAGGGAGAGTGTTAGCCCAGACACTTTTTCAAATCAGGGAGAATGTTCCTGTTGCCAGCTCCTCATACTGCTGCATTTCAGAAGTTGTTCTTCTTTCAAGTTCTTTCATTCTCCACCAAATGTAGCGGGGAGAGCCTTTCTTGCTCCTGAGGCTCGACAAGCTGCTGGCCTCTCCATTGCTTCGCACAAGAGTGAACCTCTCTCTGTGGGTGTGTGTCCCACCTTTATTGGCCCCCTGGTAATAGGGGGCCTGCCCTAACCAGGCATAGGTGGACTCACACCCACTCTTTGGCAACTCGAGGCACCTGGTTTATCTTGTTTCTCTACAAATTTCTACTTTTTTTTTTTTTTAATTACACAGTATTATGAAGTACCTTACTTGATATTGTAGCCATTCAAAAAATTGGTGGTCAGAATTTTTTCCTTCTTTCACAGGCTTGTTGCTTTTGTTAAAATGAATAAAAAAATAATTTTAAGATATCTAAACAGAGCTATTCAGACGAGTGTTTTACTAGCACTGGGGTTTGAAAATAGCTGATATTACTGCAACTAAGAATGCTCTATGTTCATTACTTCTATAAAGGTTAATCTCTTTCAGATTCAGAAGAGTTATTCATTAAAAAGCTAGTTTAGATCCTAGTTAAGTAATACTATTACTTAAGGTTATTTTACTTTCACAGTTTAATAACTTTGCCATAGAATGGTGATAAAAGATTAGAAGGTTAAATCCAATCAATTGTTAATCTATCACTTAATAAATTGTAAACACTATGTCAGCACAAAAAGATGAAAAATTGTCAGTTTTTTTCACAACTTTAAGCAGGTGAAAGGGACATATATATTGGTAGATATTTTATCTTATCCAAGACAGACATTCTACTCTGACAGCAATATCTCTTATAACAGCTTCCAGCACACTAGATCTCGATCTAAAAAGCTTAAAACTCCAGAGGACAAGAGAATATCTGCTCTGGTAGCTGGTGCAGAAATCATAACGACTGAAGCAGCTGCTGATGGCTTCAAGGTCAGTGAAGAACCTGGAAAAAAAGTGAGACGGGAAAACACAGGAGTGCCTTCTGGGGAAGAAGAAAACAGTAGTAGGATGCAGCTGGATCAGCATTTATTGGATAATGTCAAGGTTCCAGGTGAGATAAAGACTGGTTGTGTTTCACATGTAACTTGTGTTGATATTCTAATATCCTAGATCAGTGAATGTTAAAGCTTAATATTATCCTAACTAGCTTACTAAATTATTTAATTGTAATTATTTTCCCAAAGTTATGCAGAGAAGATTAGTATTGAGTTAGAATGAGAAAATGACAAAATTAATATTCTAAGCTAAGAGTAATATTACCCAAGCTATTTTGATAAAATGTTTTTTAAAGAGTAAAGTTTTGTAAATTATATTTTGTCAATACGCTGAAAGAATGGGAAAGGTCTTCACAGGCACTGCTTTCTTTAATGCCTTGGATGTGCTGATGAAGCTAAATTTGCTGTGGTATATGCCATAAAGTTTGTCAGTAACATGTTTCTTGGATGACCTCTCTTAACCCATTGTTCTGTCTAACCCATGCAAGCAGCAGCAGATAAGGGACTTTATTAAAGCACAATTTCACCCTTCAGCATCACTGAAATATAACATTATGCTAATTTTTAAATAAAAAATATGCTAATTGCTTTTCATTTTTAGACCAGTGCTGCTCTTTCCAAAATATTCTTGGTATCTATCTGAAATACATTTTCCTAATTATAAACCATAAGTATTTGTTTATTTTCATTATAAAACCAGCCATAATAGTTAAAAATGCAGAATCCCAATTTCAGTATACCAGATTTCATATTATTTTTTCCAGCTAGTCAAAGTTCTTGTGGGCTGTCAGAGTAAACAGAGTACATGGATATTGATTAATTTGAGTGACATGGGGACCTGTTGGAATTCAGAACCAAAATACTAATTAAATGATTAAAACTCAAAATCAAAACATTTAATTTCCATGTAATTTATTCCTCAATCAAATATATACTCCACAAAGGTATATTCTTCTACCTTTTTTTGGTATGATTTCTAAATGATGAACTGTGCTTTCAACTTGAATAACTCAGCTTGTCATGAAGTGAAATACAATTTGCTGAACTGAACTGAGACTTAATAACAAATAATATTCTTGATCTATAGGAACCATGCAGTCAGACTCATTTTCAAGCCCTGCTCCTGTACTAGAGAAAACAAAAATGGAAAATGAGGACAGGGCAGATTCCAGTCATCCTGTCGTTACCATTGAAGATTCCGTGGCCTGTATTCCTGCTTCTGATAGCTGTAGAGAAGAAGAGAATTTGGAATCACAGGATCACTGTGTTTCATCTGTGCCATACCTTAAGTCAGAGGAACAGACTCCTAAAGCAGAAAACCCAGATAAAGAGGAGAATGTCTCAATAGAGGATGATGCCAGCGACCTAGACATCTGTGGAAGTAGCTTGGAACACGGAGAAATGCCCCTGGTAAAAATAGATGAAGAAGATGGCATGAAAACATCCAGTGTATGTGAAGCAAATTACATCTTTATAATAATATATTCCTGATTTAATGAAATGAGAATAAATGTGTTTCTAATGAGACCTGATATCCACATTAAAGCACTTAAGAATATGCATTATTTTAATGATATGCTAATTTGAACATGTTTTGAAGTATTAAGGCAAGAGCTGGAATTTGGATCCAAAAGCATAATGTTTCTAGAGCTTGCTTGTTGACAGATTTTCCCCCTGATTATAGATACCTAGTAATTTCACTTTGTGAATCTGAACTGTCAGCAACTATACTATATGTGTGTTGCTTGCCATTGTGAGCAAGCCCATCAGCTTCAATTGTTGCTTTTGTCATGACATTGAAATTATTACAGATGAGTGCATGTAGCTGTGTTTGAAAAAATGGCTATATTGACTGACTCTTAAGGAGTGTCAACAGTATTCTGGTAAAGTTTGAGCAGAGCTGCTTGTTTCTGAGAGACTGTCCAAGTGTAGAACATTGGAGTGTGGAGGCACATGGGAGTTCATCAAGGACTGATGCCCTTCTCAAATGAAGAAGCAGAACTGAGGAGCATCAAGTGAGATGCTAAAAAAGTTTGCTTTCATTCCATTATATTATTTCACATAGTTAAAGAAATTTTATGGTGTTGTCTTGCTTTCCTTTCCCCCGTAGTATTGAAGCTGGAGAAAATGAATCTTCAAGATAAGGATATAGGAGAATAATATGGACAGTATCATTTCAGATTCTGAAACTTGGTATTGGATTTTGGAAATGGCCTAGGACATGTAAAGAAAACAGTTGCAGAAAAAGATCCCTCTAATACAAGAAATAGATTTTAGATTTTTTAAATAGTAGGTTTAATAATGGACTTCCGTTGGTACAAAACTTAGTTTTTATTTTAAATCTTGCTATTCTGCTATGAAGGGTGGACAGCTTTGACTTTGGGAAGCATAATGAAAGATTAAATTGTGGTGGTAGTCACAGTAGCTTTCAGAATTTTGAGTTCAATCCCATTTTGGGACTAAGAGACCAGGAAGTCCACTTCCAGATTGCCCGAATTTGTGGGAAATGTATTAGAAGCCAAAGCAGAATCATGCTGACCCTTTCACAGTCATGAACTGTGCAAAAGTAATTTTTTTTCATTGTTGTGAGTTTTAACAACCTTGGTTCTAGCCCTTCCACCATAGTAATAAAAAGCACTATAAACACTGTAGTGTTTTAATCATTATGTATTAGAGATTATACTTAATCTTTCTCTGCCTTTCAGTCATTTATATATGACATTCTCCAGTGTAATTAAATACCATGTCTTTTATTATTAGAGAAGAAATATGTTGTATAGATGCAATTAAAAAGTCTGTTCTTCTTTCCATTTTCACTTAGTTGGTAACCTTTTCTAGTTCATAAACCTGTCCTGTGCTTTAACCACATCTTCCCTATGCTTACCACAGTAGATAGGTGTTGTAATTGTTATTTACTTCCCATTTTATAGTAGTAGGTTTCAGCTGTCAAATCAGTCAAGGGGTATTGTGTATAACCTGCTAGGTTAGGTGCAGGGTGTGGCAGAGCAGAATGCTGTTTTCCACAGGAGCCGCGTGAGACTCCTTCACACCCTTCTGCAAGTTGTGCTTGCCCTTCCTCTGCTCCTTAGCCTTCAGATAGCAGCAGCAGCTGAGTCACTTCAGTGGTTGCCCCACCAGCACTCAAATCTAAAGCCATGAAAGCTGCACTCAGAGATTTGTAGTGTTTTGGTTTTGAAGTCTGGAAAATCTGGGTAACTTCAAGCTGAATGTACGTGAGTGTGCTTGATGGAGGAAAGAATTTCCTTAAATCCCAGACCAGTATGTTAATCATGTATCAGGATTCTTAATTTCTTATCTCAACTCCACATAACTTTTTTACTTCCTCAGGCATTTTGCACCCCAAATGAAGTCAGTGGATTTTTGTTGTATTTTCCTAGTCACTGTTAGTTGCTGTTTTGTACTTCTAGTTCTGCAGAACTGTTCGGGCTGTTCTTCCTCTCAAATATCACCTGAGCAAAACAGGAGTTAAGCTTTGTAATTTGGGAAAGGCGACAGTAGCCTGTATTTCAAATCATTTGTGTTTGACAAGGATTGTTCTTTCTCAGTTACTGAAGACAAAAGTTTTATTGTTACACTGAAAGTGCTTCAGGTACCCAGATAGTATTTACAGAATAGACATCTATCCTACTTAACAGAAAAATGTCTTTATTCATGAACAGTAACTTTCCAGAATTACACTCTAAAGTTGTTGTGATTTCTTCCTTTTCAGTCAGTGGAAGTTGAAAGAAGGAAAATATCTAAAAGTTGGCGTCATCCACTAAATAAACCCCCAGCTAGGTCTCCAATGAGTTTGGTTAAACAGCAAGCAGCAAGTGATGAAGGTAAGTGTGCTATTTAATACCTTTTTCTAATGGTATTTTCCTCTCTTCATGAGACAATATACACAGGCATTTTCAAAAACACCCAAGATGAGAATTTCTTTCTGCATGGCATCTGAATTTACAGAGAGATCATGTACTTGCCCATTTTCACTCAAATTCTTTGAAAAGTATTGGTTCTGTCTTTGCAAAAAGCTCAGAGCAATATGGTGTTGTTTAAAACAATTATATTCACCAATCAAATATTAGAACTAATATTCATCAACTAATATATTCACCAATCGAAGTTAGAACTCACAGCAGTTTTAAGGATAATTTTTTAGTTGTGTCAATATAGATAAATGTGACTTAACAAGCCTTTGAATACAGATCTTAGGTGTAAGCTATAGTACTCTACACTACTTTAAAGATACTTTTTCCTAGTTCTGTTGCTTGGTAGATACTGGATGTTGGGGAGTAAGTGTCTTAAAATGCTGTGGATCTCATTCAAGAAAAAGGCTACAGGCTTCTGGTTATCTTCAAAAGATTATCAAGAGTCTTTACATATGTCTTATTTCCCAGCTTTTGCATATGGAAAGAATGAACATCTCTCTGATAATCTTTTTGATAATTGAGTTTTAATCTATTAATTTAAAACAGTAATTTGAAAGCTGATTTTGTTGCATGTGTCATCTACATGTCTTAATTCTCTCTATATGCTTCTAACTATATCTTAGTAGTCTAGGTTTGCCACTAGTGAATAGTAAGTACTGTATTTTCACAAACAAAAAGAGAGGTGGAAAGGCCTAGTTCTTTTTTTAGATGTAATGAAAATAAAATTTGTGTATTATAAAGCATCAAAAGGTTTCCTCTCTATTTCCCCTGCTGAACAGTTCTTGAGAAATTTTCTTGAACCTCATTTCTGCTTACTTTTAAGTGTCATAAAACAACCTGAGGCAGGGTAAATGGCCTTCCTGGGAACGTTTATGACTAGGCTTTTTTTTTTTTTTTTTTTTTTTTTAATTTGAATGCTCTGTAATGACCACAAAATTCCATTGTTTAGCTTAAATGCATAAATAAGAAGTGTAATGTTAGGCAATTACTTTGAGTATACTCCACCAGATCTTCAGTACAGATTGCAGTTATGCATGCTATTTTATAGTGTATGGTACCTTTAGGCACTTCAAGTAATAGAGCTAAGGAGAAATTAAGAAAAAGACGCATGGAAGCATAATGTTGAGAAACAACAGTGATAAATAGAACAGAGTTCTGTACAAAGTAAACAAGTAAATAATTTGGCAGCCATAAAATTTATTGCTCAGTAACTATATACCACAGTGATCAAGAAAATACAAAAAATACTTATAACTTCTCGGGTGCTCTTTTTGGGAGCTTACTTGAGCGCCTTCATTTTAGAGACCCCCTCCTCTTGCACAGGTGGGAAGAAAAAGCTGAGGAGTTTGCCAGAGATATGGATTGGCTTCATTGAAGTAAATAGAGAAAATAAATCTCCTTTACCCAGCAATCACATATGCAGCTGACTAAAGTTGATGAATAAAGCTATTTTATTCTATCAAATATGGCTTGTGAAGCTTATCAGACTCTGCAGTAAACCTGTCCATCAAAATGGAATACAAATACAGTCCTTTTTCATATTGTTCTAGCATTTTAGTTCTGTAACACACAGGTTTTTCAGGTACTAGTCTCCAGTATCTCTTCAGTTAGCAGAACTGGAGGTTGGTCTTCACATTTCCTTAGATGATTGGTACTAAGAGTAGCATAGAGCTGATACTGTAGCTGTGGCTATAGGTGTGATTCCAACATTGCTGTATGCTTCTATGTTTCTCTGTGCCTTATGCCTTATATCTACATTTTGCTTGGAGCTCTTTTTTTATGCTTTAAGTGATAAGCTCTTTTTTTAAGACTTTAAGTGATCGAAGAGTGTTGATGAACTTCGATTTTTTTAAAATTTTTTTTTGTCCTCACCTTGTTTAGAAGAGGGCCTACAAGAAAGCAGTATATATATATATATATATATATTTGCATGTATGTATAGGGCAATAGTTTAAAACTTGATGAGGGGATATTTAGGTTAAGCAATAGAAAAGAAATTCTTCACTGTGAGGGTGGTGAGTTGCTGGAACAGATTGCCCAAAGAAGTTGTGGCTGCCCCCTCCCTGGAAGTGTTCAAGGCCATGCTGGATGGGGCCTTGAGCAACCTGGACTAGTGGGAGGCATCCCTGTCCATGGAAGGGAGGTTGGAACTAGATGATCTTTAAAGTCCCTTACAATGCAAACTACTCTATGATTCTATGATTCTATTATTTCTAGTCAACAGTAGCTCTTTCTTTACAGTTACAGATAAACTTCAGAGACAGCATGGCTGTTAATTGGTTCTTGTTCTTGTAATTAAGTATTATTATGTTTTCAGTAAGCACTGATTTAGGTATTATTTCACTGAGTGCTTTAAGTTTACCTGGTTCTTCTTCAGCACGTCTCCCACTTTGTTACAAGCGTGGAGTTGTCAGTTTGTTTCTTCCATCTCACTAGTCTCTCTCTCTCGGTTTTACCAGGCATGATATTTCAATTAGTTGTTAAGCATCTTTCTGAAATTAGAGACAGCTTAGGCCTATGATCTCTATCATACATGGATATGTTTGGATGCCTTGAGGGCTAGACAGAGCATATTTCAGAAAATGTTATGGTAATTTGCACAAAAAGGATGATAATAATATTAAGATTCATCTAGGAAAGTAATTAAAGATTTAAATATGTGGTATGTTGCAGTGAAATTGCTCTTTTTTAATTAGAGATAATATTCCTTTTGCCTGCTGATGCTCTTTCAACATTATAGTTAAAACATAGTGAAAATTTCCTATTTAAGCAAGGATATTATATTATATTATATGGTTAAATGATGATGTGATGACACTTGTTTATTAATCTCAAGAATTCTGCTCTTTGTTTGCTGTCTTACCCGGTAGTTTTTGAAGTACCTGGTGTCTTAATTTTATATAAAAGTATCATCATAGAATTCAAATACCTCTTTACCTGATGACTGTCCATCTGGTACAAAAGGGTGTATTTTTGTCAAGAATGATAATGTTGTCTTAGATTCATTTCGAGTAGCTAGTAAGCATATGTCTGCTTATTGATTTAAGGAAGTAATTAAGAGGTTTACTGGACAAGGCAGTTACTAGTATTTCCTAGCTGGAACTGGAATTTGATATTGTTGTCATGTGTCTGTCTCTTACTGTGATCTAATTTATCACCAAGCTTTTGTGAGAACACTAGAGGAGACAGTAGATTTTGGCTGAGAAGAATGTTTGCAGGCAAGATGGAAACAGAAGAAGTGCTGAGGGAGATTGGCAATCTGAAGCGTCATTAGCTTCCCTGGCACATGCTGACATGCAAGTTAAAGGTCTGTGGCTAGATGAATGCCAGTCAAAGGAGAGTCCTTTGATCACGTTTGACTATGTTTGTTGTTGGGTATCAGGGGAGTAATCAGTATCACTGTACTGATGACCATGCTTCTCTTTATAGAGGTTATGCATCCACAGACAGGGTGACATGGCACTGGCACAGGCTGCCCCGGGGGGGCTTTGGATTCTCCTTCCCTGGAGATATTCAAAGCCCCCCTGTGTGGGCGTTCCTGTGTGACCTCCTATAGGTGACCCTGCTCTGGTAGGGGGCTTGGACTCAAGGTTCCCTCCAGCCCCTAACTTTCTGTGATTTCTCTGATCATTATTAATAGAGTCCTTCAGTAGAAATTTGAGGGGGTTTTTTGACAGGATCATGTGGACATTAAGTTTTGTGGTTTTCTTTTTGTCATTGCATGTGCTTCTTTCTGTGTATGTTTCATTATGATCTGAATGTTTCCTCTACAGAAAAATGATTAGGTTAATTGTTTGTGCTCTATTGGTATTAAATTTTCTTTTCACTCTCCCTGAAGCCTTTCTCTGTGTATGTCTGACTTCTGAGCCTCCCTTATTATGATTGGTTTTGTGACATTAATGCCTACAGGAACAAGCAATGAGAAATACTGGGAACTGGGATGTCAATCCCAGAAATTACAGCTCAGGCTGCCAGTGTAGAAAAATAAGTGCAGTGATACAGTGTGAGCTGTATGGCACACTCAGGATACTAATATTTTTTATGTAATGAATCTATGTCTTATGCTCAGTGTGGTGTGTTAGCTTATGGTCCTTACATTCTTTTGTATTTAATGCAGCTGTAGTTCTGCTCACTTCAGGAATAAAAAAGTAAATTCAGCAGGAGAAAGCATACTGACTTTGGCTCCACATTGATTGGTCCCAGAGACATCTTTCCAGCAATATTTGGGCATGCAACATTACAGCTGCTTTTAGATTCAAGTTGACTAAAATTTCCCATTGCTTCAAGCTTAATTCAGTATTGTTTCTTTGTACATAGTTTCAATAAAATTCAGAAGAGAACATTATCCAGGTCACCCCTCATTCTTCTCTTCTCCGAGCTGAAGAGACCCAGTTCCCTCAGCCTTTCCTCACAAGGGAGATGTTCCACTCCCTTCGGCAACTTGGCTTCTCTGCACTGGACTCTCAAGCAGTTCCCAGTCCTTCCTGAAGCAAGGGTCCCAGAACTGAACACAATATTCCAGATGTGGCCTTACAGGGCAGCGTAGAGGAGGAGGAGAAACTCTCAACCTGCCAACCATCCCCCTTCTACTGCACCTACTATGAGGATGCCATTGGCCTTCTTGTCCACAAGGCCACATTGTTGGCTCATGGTCATCCTTGTCAAGGCTTCTGTTAGCCTGCTAACTCGCCAAGCTGACAACAGTATCCACCTAAGAGAAGGCGATGGTGCCTCTAAGCTCCATACACTCTAGGATTGATGCAGCTTCCCAGACTGAGCTCTTCTGGGAAAATGCCAGCACCCAGGTGTGAGGCTGCAGGGTGTGCCCTGCTCACACACCAGATGGTTGTGGTAAGCATGCCTGTGGGAGGTGTGACCAGATAGAGTAACTCTAACACCTAGTAATGGAGCTCCAGGAGGAGGTAGGCAGGCTAACTACCATTAGGGAATGTGAGAGGGAAATAGTTGCTTGGAGTTGAACCCTGTCTCCCAAGACAGAAACCCAGTAGGCAGAGAAAGCCCCTGCTACTGTAGACTCTTGCAAGACTCTTGCTACTGCTTGCAATAGCAAAATGTTCCTGCCTGGTGCAAGAGGCAAGGCAAGAGTTGTTGCCCAACAGCTACAGCTTCCCACCAGGTGTCACTGAGTAACAGATACAGTGCCTTGCAAGTGGGACAGGATAATGGTGAGAACAAATATTCTCCTAACTTGGAGGTGTCATCGAGGTATAGCCAGACACACATTCCCCCCAACCCCCTCCCTGATCAAAACATCTTCACTAAAGAAAGAAAGATGGGTCCTTGTTGTAGGGGACTCAATTCTGCAGGGAGCAGAAGGTCTGATACACAGACCACACTTGCTGCATAGAGAGGTTTGATGCTTCCCTTGTGCCAGGGTCAAGGATGTACAAAACAGCCTCCCTGCCCTAGTTAAATCCCTGAGATTACTATCCATTACTGTTTTTTCAGGTTGGTAGTAATGAGATTGTTACAAGGAGTACAAGGGCCCTTGGACTGCTGCTTAGGGGGTCTGGAGTATAAGTAGTTTTTGCCTCCATCCCTGTTGTCAGAAAGGATGAGGGGATAAACACGAGGAGCCTCCAGATCAGTGCGTGGCTATGTAACTGGTGTTATCAGCAGGGCTTTGGGGTTTTTGGTCATGGGCTGCTTTAAGAGACACCTAGCCTGCTAATGGCAGATAGGATGCACCTGTCTCTTAGAGGGTAAACCTGGCCTGCTGATGGCAGATAGGATGCACCTGTCTCTGAGAGGGTAGACATTTTGGGGCAAGAGTTAGAAGGACTCATTGAAAAGGCTTTAAACGAGATATGAAGGCAGAAGGGGATATAACAGGACCTGTTAGGAATAAGCCCAAGGGAATCATACAAGGGCTTGAAGGATGGTGGACTAGGGAGGACTCTCACTCTGTCATTTCAGTAGAGTGAAGGTTTAGACCTTTAGAAATCATGGAAGCACCTGAAAAAAGCCAGGTAGGAAATGGGGCCAACACTCACAAAAAGGTGTTGGAGTCATTAGGTCATCTGAAGTGCATCCATACGCATGCAGTATGAGCAACAAAGGGGGAGCTTGAAGTTATGATGCACCAGGAAAGCTCTGGCATAGTGACTGTCACAGAAATATATATGTCACATGACTGAAGAGCCACAATTGGTGGTTACAAGCTCTTCAGGAGGGATACACAGGGAAGGAGGGAGGGGCAGTGGGGTGGCCCTATGTGTTAGAGAATTCCATGAGAGCTCAGAAATCAAGTATAGTGATGATGGGGTTGAGAGTGTTTGGATTAGGTTAAGGGCCAGTAAAGCTGATACCACTGAAGGACTCTGCTATAGACCTCCCAACCAAAGCAGCGAGGTGAATGAAGCTTTTTATAAGCAGCTGGGAGAAATTTCATGGACACTTGCTGTTGATCTTGTGGGAGACTTAAACCTCCCAGGTATATGCTGGGAGTACAACACAGCAGAGAGTGAACTATCCAAGAGGTTCCTGGAATGTGTGGAGGATAACTTCCTCACTCAGCTGGTAAGTGAGCTGACCAGGGAAGGTGCCTTTCTGGACCTGCTTCTTGTGAATAGGGAAGAACCTGTGGGGAAAGTAAAGGTTGGGGGCTGTCTAGGGCACAGTAACCATGAGATGATCGAGTTTTTTATCCTCGGAGAAAAAAGGAGAGTGGTTAGTAAAGCTGCCACCTTACTCTTCAAGAAGTTAAACTTTGACCTGTTCAGAAGATTGATTGGCAAAGTCCCTTGGGAGGCTTCCCTGAGGGACATAGGAGTCCATGAATGCTGGAAATCCTTCAAAAAAGAAGTCTTAAAGGCACAGGATCAAGCTGTCCCAGTGTGCTGAAGAAAAGTAAGCAGGGAAGGAGACTGGCCTGGCTAAATAGGGACCTTCGGCTGGATCTCAAGAACAAAAGAAGAGTCTATGACCTTTGGAGGAGGAGGCAGGTTTCATGAATTCTATAAAAATGTCATGAAACTATGCAGGGAGAAATTATGAGAGCCAAAGCACAATTAGAGCTCAACCTAGCTACAGCTGTTAGGGATAATAGAAAATGTTTCTATAAATTCATTAACAACAAAAGGAAGATTAGGGAAAATCTCCATCCTTTATTGGATGCGGAGGGAAACACATTACCAAAGGATGCAGCACTTGAGGTGGATGCTCAATGTCTACTTTGCCTCAGCCTTTAGCAGTGGAACTAGTTGTTCCCTGGGCACCCAAGCCACCATGAGCTAGGATTCAGCAAAGGGATGGAGAATGAGGTCATCACAATTAAAGAAGAAGTGGTTAGTGACCAGCTACACCACTTGGACACACACAAGTCTGGGATGGGATGGGATGGGTTACAGCCAAGGGTGTTGAGAGAGTTGGCAGATGTGCTGTGTGCTTGCCAAGCCACTTTCTATTATTTACTTGAAATCCTGGATAACTGGGGAGGTCCCAATGAACTATAGAGTAGCAAATTTAACACCCATCCAGACAAAAGGCAGGAGGAAGGCTCCAGGAAACTACAGACCTATCAATCTGACCTTGGTATCAGGGAAGGTCATGGAGTGGGATCATATTGAGTGCCATTGCAAGCCATACAGAGGGCAACCAAGGGATCAGGCCCGGTCAGGATGGGTTAATGAAAGGCAGGTCCTGCCTGACAAACCTGGTTTCCTTCTGTGACAAGATATCCCAGCTATTGGACAAGGGAAGGTCAATGGATATTGCCTATCTAGACTTCCAGAAAGCATTTGACACTGTTCCCCTTAAACTTCTTGTGGAAAAACTGGCTGCTCATGGCCTGGATGAGCATGCAGTCTGTTGGATCAAACACTGGCTGGGTGGAAGGGCCAAACAGTGGTGATCGACAGAGATAAATCCAACTGGTGGCAGGTCACAAGTGGTGTTCCTCAGGGCTCAGTGTTGGGACCATTTTTGTTTAACATCTTGATCATCTTGATAAGGACATAGTGTAGAATCATTAAGTTTTCAGATAACATTGAGTTATACAGTAGTGTTGATTTGCATGAGGATAGGAAGGCACTACAGAGAATCTTGGATAGATAGGAAGGCACTACAGGGAGTCTTGGATAGACTGGATTGGTGAGCCAATGACAACAGTATGAGGAGCTGCAGCAAGGCTAAGTGCTGGGTCCTGCACTTGGGCCACAACAACCCCATACAAGGCAACAGGCTTGGGGAGGTGTGGCTGGAAAGCTGCCAGGTGGAAAAGGACCTGAGGGTTCTAATTGAGAAGCAGCTGAATATGAGCCAGCAGTGTGCCCTGGTGGCTAAGAAAGCCAATGGCATCCTGGCTTGTATTAGAAGAAATGTGGCCAGCAGCAATAGGAAGGTGACTGCCCCCACATACTCAGCACTGGTGAGGGCACAACTTAAGTATTGTGTCCAGTTTTGGACTCCTCAAAATTAGATATCAAAGTGCTGGAGAGAGTGCAGAGGAGGGGAATGAAGGTGGTGAAGGGCCTGGAGAATAAATCTTACGAAGAACAATTGAGGAAATTGGGACTGTTTAGTTTGAGGAAGAGGAGAATGAGGGGAGGCTTCACTCTTCGTAACTACTTGAAAGGGCATTGTGGAGAGGTTGGTGATGGTCTCTTCTCACAGCTATTTAGAGATTCAAGCTGCAACAGGGTGGGTTTGGGCTGGACATTAGGAAAAAAATTTCACAGAAAGAGTGGTCAGACACTGGAATAGGTTTCCCAGGGAGATGGTAGAGTTACCATCTGTTTATGTTTAAGGGTCATTTAGATGTGGTGTTGGGGGATATGGTTTAGGGCTGAACTTTGTAGAGAGCAATGATGGTTGGACTCAGTGATCCCAAGGGTCGTTTCAAACCTGAAAGATTCCAAGGTGCTATGATTTGCTTTCCTCCAGTCCTCAGGCAACTCTCCTGTTCCCTGTGACTTACCAAATTTGATGGAGAGTGGTCTAGCGATCACCTCGGCCAGTTCCCTCAGCACCTGCAGGTGCACCCTTCCATCAACAACCACTGAGATAGGGTTTTGTAAGTATTTGTATATTTTTAGTTAATATCCCACATGTTACAGGCTCTTCCCTGTGTCAGTAAACCTGTCCTTGTTTTAACTTTCAGCCCTTAGATCTCTCTTCCTTATTCCCCTTTTATCTTTCCTGGTACAGTGGGAGTAACAGAGCAATTCTGGTCTCTGAGTTTTGTTTTGCCCTGACCACTAAATGGAGACGCAGCTATAACCTTTCCCTTAATGTCCAGTAATCTTCTCAGCCTTCTGGGGCTAGCAGCTGAACTCCAGAAACGGCATGAAATGTTGCCTGTGATTATTGACACTGGCTTTTGTTCCTTGGCATCTTTCACAAGCACTTATCTGCTTTGGAGGGGATTCCTACAAATGCCAGGACCCAAGAGTAGCTGTTATTTTGACTCAAGAGGGGAACACAAACCTGTTTCTCTAACATTTATGTTTTATTTTCTGGGCAGTGGTATAAGTAGTGATCATTAAGACTTGTTGTCCTCCAGGTGAACCTTGTAAGAAATGGCACAGCTTTCTTAGCTTTAAAATAAAACATTTTACCTCTTAAAGGAGTGGATGGAACTGTAGTTTTAGATACAGAGGCATCTATAATTTCTCACTATCAAGCGTGCAAAAATGAAAATGGTGTTGGATGACTGCAGCCTCTCCATAGTCTTAACAGTGGCTGTGGAATTAGTAGGTAAACTGGATATGACATTTGACAAGGAGACAGATGTTTTTTCTTGAAGATTATTTGATGAGCTTCCATTTTATAGTTACAGTCCAAAAAGAAACACAGGAAACAAACATATGACTTGCATTTAATGAGCATTAGTTCCCTGGGGTATTAACACAGAGGATTGCCTAGTAAATTATCCTAGTTCCAAGATACTACAGCAGTGGTTTTTTTCTAAATTTAAAAACAAAAAATCTACCCTTTAGTATTATCATTGCTTTTGTCAAAATCTGAAGCTTTTTTTTCTTAAACCATCTGTATTGGAAGTGACTTGATATTAATGCCAATGGGGTTTTACTAAATGCTTTTTCTTGGATGACAGGTGTGTCATTATTTAATTTTTTAAATTATTTTTTATTTTTTTATGTACAAAGTAATTACCCCTAAGAAATTCATCCTTGAGGGAGGTTGAATGCAATTGTTGACTTTTGTAAGTAGTGTTTATGGGATATTTGTTTTAGTGATCTGTGCAGGGAGTGCAGCCTAAAACTATGAATTTTATAATTCCCATTCAGGCACTGATTTATAATGAGAATTTACACCTGTGATCAAATCTTTCTGTTTTGCTTCTTCCATACTTAATATATGAAGATAAGTAACTCCTCACAGCCTTGGATCAGTGAAGAACTTCAGCAAATTCCGAACTGTAAGGAGTTAAGTAACCTGGTTTCTCAATTTCATTTGTGTTTGGTCCAGAGTCACTCATACTGCAATGGTGTGACACAGGCTTGCTGCCTGAGAGATACAAAGTAGCCATAGAATATTTTCCCCACTTAGCACTGTTCTTTTTTGTGTCTCTATAGCAGCTTAAAAGAAGAGCTTGTTGGGGTATCTGCTCTGTAACATTTCTTATTTTCTTGTGTATATTCTTATATAGTAGAATATTCTTATATTCTACTTATTTGCCTGGTTAGTACTCAACAGGTATGGTCAATGAAGATACATTTAAATTTATCAAATAAAGAGTAAGTACCAAATAATTCTTCCATATCTCAGTGATCTTTTGTATTGAGAGGCAAGAGATGGCTGAACATTGGGTGAAAATTTCCTCTGTTTTTCCACTTTCATACAGGTGCATATTCTGACAAGTAGGTTGGATGAGTATTGTAGAGTGTTTCAGAAAACAGTGAGTGCTGGCATATGTATTGCATTGAATCCTTTATGATACACGTAGTTTACATTGTTGACATCATATATATTAAATACTGTGATAAATACATCCATGAGCAGACCTGCAGGTTTAGCGAAATCCTTAATTATGTGAAATAAATTTAAATTGAAGTACTTATTCTACACTTGCAGTTTTTTAGCCTAAATGAGCTTGAAACTGTATGGCAAACTGTATTGTTTCATGAGTAAATCCATAAACCTGTGTGGATTGCAGTAGCAGTTCCTAAAAAGTCCAAACTAATTTTAGCTAGAAATGGAATCTTTTAGCTGTGACTACAGTGACTACAAGGCAATTGAATTGAATGTGAGGTAAAAATTTTGTTCAGTAAAAGCAGTAAAGCACAAGTACCCTCCCTATGGGGGAGGGTAATGGAATTGAGAAAGCATCTGGTAGTAAGTCTTTAACAGTGCTGCAAATTAAAGCTTTACAAGAGTACAGGTATGTGACAGTCTTTAGCTTGTAGCCTGTTCTTGTACTGGTTTTGCGCTGACAGCTACATTTTTTGTTGATATGGTGTGTGGTAAATTCCAGCATGTTTTCTTTAGGTCCTGTTGCAGTTTTGCTAAGATGACTCTTTCAACTTAAGTCTAAATATAGTAGCTATTCTTTAAAATTACACAGTGTAAAGACAAGTGAAATCACTGTATTTCCTATAATGTACTTATATATAGATATATGTCTATAAATTGAAAATAAGTTGACAAATACACTGTAAGTGTATTGTGTTGGCATTTCTTACAGATAGAAAAACATCTCCTTCTCCTTGGCCTCCTGTCCACATTTTAAATACAGTTGCTTCACTAGTGGGTCACATCTGAGCTCTGTTTTTGGACATGTATCTATTTCTATAGTTTTCTATTTGGAGTTTTCTATTTGGAGTCTTTCTATTTGGAGTCTTTCTATTTGGAGTTATGAAGTAGTTCATGTTTCTTAGAATCAGTAAGAATCTGCAGTTTGTGCTTCAGCCTATATAGCCAGAATTAGTAGACATCTTTGACCGTTTAAGGCTCAGTTCTTCATTCCTTGATCACAAAAAAATTGGGTAGATACTTTGAGAGTTCTAGGGATGAAAGATTAATTTTTAGCCTTTATATTTATCAAGTACTTTTATGGCCCACTGTTTGAAATAGAGAATGATCTTGTTGCAAAAATTAGTAAAAAAAAAAAAAAAAAAAGGTTTAGAAAAATGTAAACACTAGTTGTGTAAGACTGGTTTTACAGATTATGTAAAGTGCTTCTGTACACCATGAGTCTTCTGAGCTTTCTCAAAGTGTATCATCAGCAGAGGAATGTAAATTAAATTGATTTTTGTTACTTTGTTACTTTTGTTACTTTCTTAGTAACTTAGTAACTTCCTCATTTCTTAGAGGAAAAAGCTGAGGTCTAGTACAGTCTGACAAAGTCTCTTTAGATATTCCACATGCAAAAATTTCAGTACAAAATAGAATCATAGAATGCTTTCAGTTGGAAGGGACTTTCAAACTAATCTGTCAGAGCTCCCTGCTATGGGTAGGGACACCTACCACTAAACCAGGTTGCTCAAAGCCCCATTCAACCTGGCCTGAACACATTTCAGGTTTCCCTTGGCAAGCAGTTCCAGGGTCTCACCACCCTCACAGTGAAGATTTTTTTCCTAATGTCTAATCTACATCTGAATCTCCCCTCTTCAAGTTTTTGACCATTGCTCCTTGTTCTGTCACTAGAGATTTTGCTTCTTTGAAGTCAGTTGAATTTACATGGGATTTATATTAAAATTACATTAATTTTACATAGGATTTTCTTTTAGCAGAGCGATGGAATGTGCCCTCAAGTCACAATACAAGTGCAAATTGCGTTTAAGGGAGTTTAGCAATTGCAATATATGCTTCAGTCATAATATAAATGTGTATTTGACTAATGATACCTAGTAGTATGCTCACTGTCACGATGCTGAATGTTTCCAGTCTCTGTGCAGGATTATGTGGGTTGCAGGTTATTCAGGCCCATTGCTTTAATTGTTTAATTTTTAACATGGGACACTTTAATAATACTTGTCATGTCACCTGAATCATGACCCTGAAAAGGATCAGTATCAATCCAGTTATCTCATGATCATTCATTTTCCTTGGTGTATGTGTGTTATGTTAAAGAGGAGTAATGTAGTTTGGCAGAAAATAAATCCCCTAGCAATCCAGCTTACCCTCAGATATTAGAGGAGCTGGGGGTGACTGGGCTTAGATTCTGACTGCCAATTCACCTTTATTAGGCTAGGAAACAAGTGTCTGGATGCACTGCTAACACCACACTACCTGTCCAGTTGTGTTTAATAGGAACTGTCATGACCACATGCTGGAGCTTCTTCTGCTCAGTAAGATTCTTCACCACCAGATAAATTAATAGTGAATTTAATAAAACACGAGTATACAAGTTCTTTTGATTGCTGGTGGTAAATTTACTATCTGCAAAGCACATGCAAAATACCTAGGCTATGAGTACTCTGTAGATATTTCCTGAGGTGTGGCCAACCTGGCTAAAGTGTGCATAATTTGGTCTCAGACCAAAACTGTGTGTATAGAGATTTATACTAATAAAGAGATCCTACAAAGTTTCGTATAATTCCTGGGGATACACTTGATCCAGGCTAGTGTTTGAAACCTACCCAAAGGCATTCCAGTGGGACTAAAGTGAGGCTCACCCCATCTTTACTTAAAAAGTGCAAATACAGGAGAGCAAAAAATAGTCTGGGTAATTTCTAGCAATTATTGCCATTATTCCACAGTGTGATGGCTGTCACTTTATTGAGGTCTTTTTCAGTAGACTACATATAGTAAATGGTCCATATGCATGTGGGAATCCCTATGATTTGAGGCTGCAACTTTGAGTCTAAGAACTTACCTTGATTATCTGTGTACATTGCTTATGTATTATGTTATCTTTTATAACTAGTTCACTTTCTTGTTCTTGCATGGTATGTGTTCATTTATCCTACCTCCTGCTCTACTACTGACAAGTGAATACTCAGCAACCTATGACAGGTCTGCTTTTCTCTCTTCTCATTAGAACTTTTCAGTTTTTTTAATTCATCATACATATCAATGGGATCAGGGCTTTGTTCTGCTATCCATGAAAAATCCTGGTTATGGTTTTCCCATCCCTCTTTTCAAAGTTACTGGTGAGATTTTTCCAGCCTTTGCTGGTATTTATAGTAAGTCTGTCCTTTAAAATGGTAGTGATCCTTTCTGTAGCCAGTCTTATAATTACCTGTTTGTAATCATAATGCAAGTTTTCTCTGCTAAATTCTTATTTGTGACTAACATCAAATAAGAAAGCATGTTTTTACCAAAGGCATGATTACTGCTTTAATGGGTACCACTTACCAACAGGAATATCCTGCCTACAATACTAGTTAATGATAGAGCATAAGATGATGACCAGGTTCTTTTAGACATTCTATGTGTGGAGGATTTCCTAAATAACAGAAACATTTCTTACTTGAAATTACTTGAAGTTACATGGCATTTTGATTTAGCAGAGTGATACAGCAATGCACTTAAATCACAGTGGAAATACAAATTACATTTAGCAGAGTGTAGCAATTGTAATACACAGTTCAATCACAATACAAGTACAAATTACATTTAGAATTGTGCAGTATCTGCAATATACATTTCAGTCACCAAACAAATGTGAAATTCATTATGGGATTCTAACGATATGCTCAAGAAAAATCAGAGTATTGCAGTATCTAATACATCATTCAGTTCTGTCAAATTGTCTTAAAAAAAAAAATTTAAACTCAGAATTTTTTGATCTGTACAGCTCTGATTCAGTTTTTAGTTTTTTGGCTGTTTTTATGTCCAGTATTTAAGAGACCTGAAGTATTTATTGATTGTTCAGCAATGCGACTCTCAAAACAAAAAGGCATACTTACTTTACAGTGATGTAACTTTACAGTACCATACAAGAAACTAAATTTCTTCTATATTACAAGACATGAATAAGCTTGCATTTACATATTTTGCTATGAAGTCTGTGGCTTTCATTACTGAAAATAAGAAACACAATTTTTGATATGGAGTTTGCTGATATACTGCAGGAACAATAAAGTTTTTAAGTTGCAAGTCTTTTTCCTTGTGCCTTTTTCTTTTTTTTTTTCTATTATTATTATTATTTCCTCTGGGACATTTGAAAGTGTAGATAATGCCTCCCAGGGCTGAGATTATGTTCAGCTACCTGAAAAATAACAGATGCTGCTATGCTTTTCATAGCAGAGAATGCTGCTGTACAAAGCCAGGAAACATCAGTGGAACATAACCCCAAGCAGCAAAATCACTGTTGAGATTGGCAAAAGCAAATTGTACTGTATTAGTGTCTATGGCTCTTCACATCTGCTGGGTTAAATCAGCAAATACTGGCAACAGCCCATTCTGCAAATGGCCCAAATGTTTTCCATCTGAGAATCTGTGTTTAACTTTGTAAGCAAAAACCGTTCAAAGCAGTAGTATAGAGTGTTGGAGCAAGTTTGCCATAAACCAATAACATTTGTGAAAACATTTATTTCATTCATTTACCCTCTTGGAAAGCAGCACAGTTAACAGTTTATGTGTATATAGCTGGAGTTTCCTTTGTGACAAATGACATTCTGGGCTATAATTTTCTTTTTTGTCTACACAGTTTGTTTTAATGAGTTGTTTCACTTCTCTAACTGCATAAATGGACATAGGCTGATATAAATAATCACATAAATGAGATCAGTCATATCTGAAATTACATAAGAGATTAATCCCATATAAGCATTATTTCCAGGTACAAATACGATATCAGGAACTGGTATGTGATTTGGGATTGCTAATCATCTAAAAGTATCAGTACCACTATGCTGAATTATTACATGATGCTGTAAGGTTTCCTGTAACTGTTATGATTTATTTAAGGTTATTAATTGGCTCATCAAGTGTTTCTACTTTTCTTTAGAAAAAGAAAGAACATTTGGTCGATCCCCTCAGGGAAAAATAATACTTAATGCATTTTATCTGGTAGAGTAATAGCACAACAAAGCATTGTACATTCAGTGAAGTAAAAATGCCCCAGTGATTTCATGGAAATCGAGCTCTGTGGCCATTGTTAGGAGTTGACAGTAAAGAGATGTTCTTAAATGTATAGGAATATCCTGCATTGTTATGTCATCCCATTAGTATATGGGGGAGGGGGTCTAAAATTGATCTATTTCAGGTTTTGGCATTCATATGTGATACAGTTACAGCTGGAAACAATAGATGTTGCAAGAAACAGGCTTCTCTCATATAGGTGTTCCAAAAAAAATGTGCACGCTAACAAACTTGCATGATAATCTCTGCTTGGGAGGCTATAAGAGCCAGAAACGTCACTTCTGTTGGATGAAGACTACTCTACACAGTTCTTACTTACCAAAGCATAAAAAAAATCAGTAATACATTTTCTGGTGTATTAAGGTGTTTGAATCCAAGTAGAATGTATTTTGAAAGTGCATCCAGTATCCAGTAAACTTGATTTAAACATGTGCTCTAGCTTTGGAGGTTTGCTTCTTATTGAGGACATTTATGGCTTTAAACTGTAATGCCTGACATTCTAGCAGAACTCAAGTCAATCTTTTTACTTGTAAATAAAATTTAAGTACCAATACTAAAGAACTGAATTCTGTGCTGCGTCCAACACTCTCTGACTGGGTTTTCTTAAAAGTCCTGCATGAGATGTATTTAATATTTAATACAAAATTTCCTGAAAGATATTTGATGTTATGTATGATTTTTGTAGTTTAATCTACAGTTACAAAGGCAGGGGTTGGATTGAAATTTGAGTTTATTTTATAATGTGCACTTGCAGACATTTTTTGAACTACAAAAATGAGCAGTTGTAGAGGTTTTATGATACTTAATTTTGTTTCCTTTTGGTGATTGATCTGCACTAGCCATGACTTTTTGGGGTGATGTCTATGTAGATGTTTCCAATGGTGCAAGTAGAAGCCTTGCTTTTTAAAATTTTTCTTTGCTACACAAGTGTCCTGTTTTTTTATTATTAAACAAAAGTAGTTTCATTGAACTTTTATGTGATTCAAGATGTTATACAGACATCTCTCTTTCATGTAAAAATGGTTTACTTTAGTATAGGTTTAGTTTTTATTTCATACAGTTCCTCGGGTATGTCACCTTTCTGATTGTAAAGGCATCATGGGAAAATGAGAGAATTTTAATTTTTGCAGTTAAAGAAACCCTTTCCTGTATTTTTATAGCTATGGAATTTTAATACCTCCTGAGAAATTGTGCTGGATTGTCCTTCTCATAGTTTCTCTTTGAAGCATGGAAGCATTTGACTTGGTATAGTCAGCTTCTGAGCATGGTGCCTTATTTACTAGTAACGTTCTTTGGTGACAAACAGGCTCTGCAAAAGAGGGATCATGATTGTAGGAAAGTGAATCAGGTCGTTATAGTTCTGCTGCATCATTACTCAATTCTGAATTCCTCACAGTAGCACTTACATTTCAGGGTAAGTGTAACATTTGCACTTCAACACTGGTTATGTGAGAACGTGTTCTGCAAGGAGAGTTGTTCATCTTTGTTTCCTTAGTGTTGGCTTCAATTTTTGATACAATTTTTGTTGCTGTGGGAATAATTACTGTATCTAGAGTGTCATGATTCAGGTGGAGATTAAGCGACAGGCATATATCAACTACAAACTTTAGAGATGATTCTTTGAGTATTTTTTAGTGTGCCTCTGTGTCTATGCATGAGAGTTTTCACTCTCTTGAATAGTGCTGTCAATAGAGCTGCAAACATATATTGAATTTCTTTGTTATGGCTAGCAGGTTCAACTTTCATGTTTTCTTTCATTCTGTCTGACATCAAAATGTATCCTGTACTACAGTTAAGTTGATTTGTTGCTTCTTTACCAAAGAATATCAAGAACGCATTTATTACCTTTGTCTTGATTATTTCTTAATTTGGATTGTAAGTTTCAAGCTGAAAAGCTGAAAAAAGCAAATAGCGTATCAGGGTTCTGACCAGGGCATTCTTCTGTGCACCTGTACAGAGTCCTGTTTGTGCACTCACTGGCAGTGAACCGTGAAGAAGCATCAGTGATTTGATCAGGTTACAGCAGACATAGAAGTCAAGACAGATTCTCTAGCTCCATTTTAAGTGTTGTACGAAGAAAATGCTCTCCATGAACATATATTGTATTTCATATCACTGCATTGGCTGACCTCAATCTTTTGGATTCCCTACCTTGGGTCATTACTAGCTGCTCTCAGAGCCAGACCAGTTTATTGCAAAGTTTTCACTTAATAATGGCACATATGATAAACTGTTGTTGTTTGGCAGCATTGCATAGTTACTGTTCATCAAAAGTCGGGCCCTCAGAACTGAGACAGCATTCTCAGGCTCTTTTCAGAAATGTGCAGGTACATAAGATTTTTAGTGAACCTTCATGTTCACAGTGCTTCATGAAACATGAAGTGCTAGTGCTGTAAAGTAGCTGTGTAATTTTTTGGAGAGCAGTGTTTGAATCTCTTTCACTCTGGGAACTGGTGCTTCCACCATGGTTTTTTCAGATTATGGGTACTGCAAAATGGCAGTGAGCGTAGTTGAACTATCCCCGTTTAGAACAGTGCAGCTTCTGAGAATTGTCAGTCAGTATGGACACCACACCTTTTTCTCCATTCGTACAGTGAAAAGCCTCACTTTAGGTGGATTTTAGTTCTTAAGCCTTTGAAAGATGATAAATTAAGCTCAAGGTTTCCTAGGAAATTTTTGAAGAGAACTGCAATCCACAATCCATAGAGGATCAGAAAAAGCTTGTATCCCTTAAGAACATCCCTTCTGTCTGTTCTTATGTGTATTGTTAGTGTAACATTCCTTTAAGAAATACTGGGTTAACTAAACTCCCTCTGAATGGATAATGAGTGTTTCCATTCCTGGCTGTGCTTCTGCACTTGTAATGGTGAAGAAGAGTGAGAGATTGCAGGGTGTAATATGTATTGAAGGATCACATCAGAGAGCTTGAGGGCCAAAGTTCATGCAGAGAAGCAAAGAGACTGCAGTAAGGAGTGTTAAGAAGACAGTCATACCTCAAAGGAGATAGAAAGCATTATTAGAGATGCAAATGAGGAGGACTTGATTCTAGGCAATCGGTAACTGGATGTTATTGCTCTCTAGATAATGTAAATGGGAAAATAAATTTTTTAAAGTAGTGGTATTTTTCTTGGAGATTGTCAAAGATGCAGTCTGGTACATCTGCATAAGTTACTTTATCCCTGACTTCAGTTGGAATGAGGTTTTATATACAAAGTTCTTGAAAGCAACAAAATGTTGTAAGATTGCTGCCAGCCTTATTCCTGGCTCTTGCATTCTTTTCACTCCATCAGTCTGGAAAAAATTTGTAAAGATGTTACAGGAGGGAACTGAAATTGTGAAGTTTATATGTAATTGATATAAATATTGTTCTTATCAAAAGCAGAACCAATATGGTCATGAACTCAGCAATGTGCTGGAGGCAGTGGGAAGCCAGAGCGCTATGTGAGAGAGCTCAAGTTGTTGTCCTTAGAATTTGTGCCAGGAGTGGAAATCCAATGATAGATTCTTGACTAAAGAGGAGAATAATAGGCTGAGGTTCCAGGTGAAGAGTCCAATCCTCACGTCAGTTATTCAGCAGTGAGAAGGAGTGGTGCAATCAAAGGATGTTGTTTAAAAGTGTATAATAGATATGGAAGATTAAGTTATAAACCTTAACAACACATTTGGCACTCTTCTGTTTTCTTTGTCAGGCACTATAAAGCCCTGGATTCTCTCCGGGGTCACGTCTCTAACAATAATATTTAAAATAATGGCAAGTTTAAGCTCCTGAAAGAAAATAGTTTCAAAGAAAATTTTATAAATAACTTTGCAAAGATGAAGCCACTTGTATAACTGTTCTGTAAAGTTAAATAGATAGAACTAGAGGCATAGATTTCAGAGCTATTTATTTTACAGGTTTGGAAAATTGCATGCTATAGGAAAAATATTATTGGACAGGAAGTTTTTAACTGAAAGCTTATTTAAGCTTATAACTTACAAAATAAGTAATTCAGAAAACTATAAAATGTGATACTGGCAATATATATTTTTCTTTCTTCCTTATGTTCATCTGTTTCTTCAATTATGTTCTTTTATAGCTGTATTATTCACCACAAAGCTCTGTTGCTGAATACTGACTCGGTGACAGCTTATTTGCAGATGCTTTGTATTTGTCCTTCCACCTGGATTATTGGCAAATGTCTATTACATTGATAACAGTTCTCTTGAGAAACTATACAAAATGGAATAACATTCACATGGGAGCCGTGTTAATTAATATAGTTTTGCTACATTTGACTTGCTTATAGACAAGTGTTTTATTCCATACTTTATTCAACACTGATAAACATGTTATCGACTTTATAGTGCTTTTGTATTAAAGAGCAAAAATTTATCATAGCAGGAGACCTATAAATTCTCTGCTTTTTGTGAAGATGATGAAAGCTGTCATGGGCTGACAGAATTTGATGATTCAGCTTAATGTATTTTATTAAAGATTTCTCTGCTTTTGGTGTTTCCTTCTTCCGAAATAAACAGTTTTTCTTAAATACATCATTAGAAAAAGACTGTATTTTATAAACCTTTTTTTTGTTCTCTGAAATTTCTATAGTTCTATTCAATAACTTTCCACATTTTCCTTCCCACATTTCCCTTCCTGTTTTTTTGACACCTACATGCCTTTTTATTGATCATGAAAGATTTACTAGTCACAGTCCACTTGAATGAGCATAACCACAGACCTCATCAGTAACCAGAGTAGTGTATAAGGACCTCAGTTCAGAAGAATATACTTAATATCTTCTGTCAGCTATGCTTTCTTTTCCAGAATTAAAAGACATTTCCCTCCTCATTTTCCATGTATTTCACAGATGGCAAAGTCATTAGGTTGCCAGTGAAGATACCTTGAGTTTTCCAGCCAACTCAAAACATATGACTAGGCTGGAATTCTGGTGTTAACAACAGAATCATTGATAATTATTCTGCTGATTACACTGGGGAATAGAAGTAATTTTTTTTAGAAGTAGTTTTACACTCAGTCTTTTTTTCTCTTTTCTATATCTTTCTCAATAGCGAATGACTGATATTTAGATTAATTCTATTGATTATGCTTGAGTTTCAGTCTGATTTTATTTCTGAACTTCTCTAAAGGCTTTTATTTCATGAAGTCATCTTTGTGGAGTCCTGCACAGAAGCACTGGTAATGAGTGAAACAAACCTTTACGGCATGCAGATCAGATCACTGATATTACCAACTGATTTTTCCCCTGATGAAGACCAGCATGCCTATCCAGCTACATTTTATGTGTATTGTTCCCCACTATTTCCTGTCCATAACTTCTGCCTCTTTTTACCTTTGGAAAATGGGTGTCAGTTTCCACAAAGAACTTAGAACAGACTGCTTTGAGAGATAGGAGCTATAGCATGGAGGAATTAAGGAGTGGCAGAGTGAGACATAATATTGTGGACAGGATTACCAGTTCTTAAGAGCAGAGCTAGTGACATACTTTCTTACGCTGTGAATGGAGCAGTCAGCTCATGACACAGGTATGGATGCAAATGTTTTGTTTATTTGTTCTGATGTGCAGTTCCTTTAGACTTCTGCAGTTACATGGACCTGTTGGAGCAAGTCCAAAGGAGGGTCATAAAGATGATTAGCGGACTGGAGCACCTCTCTGCTGTGAAGACAAGCTGAGAGAGTTGAGGTTTTTCAGCCTAGAGAAGAGAAGCCTCTGGGGAGGCCTCCCAGCAGCAGAAGAAGGCTTCCAGGAAAGCAGACTTATTACAAGGGCATGTAGTGACTGGACAAGGGGTAACACTTGGAAATCGTAAGAGAGTAAATTTAGATTAGATATTAGGAGGAAATCCCAGGAAGTGTTCAACATGGTATGCACACATAGCATTGTCTTATCATCATTGTTAGCACACATGACAAAATAGTGGTTTATTTTAATTCCAGGATTGCAGTGTAACCATGTGGGTTTTTTTCTTTAAGAACTGCCTGAGACTACCTTAATTGAAGAGGAAGTTCAAGAGACAGAGGCGTGGGCCAGACCTCTGGTCTACCTTTGGCAGAATAGAGTACCCAGTTTCAATGCTGAAAAAGAGTACAATGCAGCTTGTGCAAAAAAGGAACCACACTGTGCCATTTGCACTCTTCTTATGCCATACTATAAGGTAAGCAAGATCCTAGCAGCTCTGTCTCTGGAGTGAAGCATGAAGTAGCTGTCCAGTTACTGAATATCCAGAAAATAAGAACAGGATATTGACTTGTATGAGAAATAAATAAACTCACTATTGTTAAAGTTAAAACTGAGACTTCTGTTCACCCATGTGTGAATCAGTGTTTTCACAGTACTTAAGCCTCCTTCTGAATAATATTCCCATGGAAATAGTCTAATGCTGAGCACTGTTTGATACTTTTGATACTGGCTTGTGGAATTCATGTGTCAAATGTCAGCTAAAGATGCTTCCTTAATACTATGGTACTAACTCTGAATCTGCTAAACCTGAATCCCCTCAGCATGGGAACTAGGAAGAAAACAACTATTGTACTGGATCCATTTTAAGGGCTCAGAGGGAGAGAGAGGTACAGTATCATTGAACACAATTACAATAACACTAGTTTGCAGGTTGACTGGTCTCCTAGATTTCATGGTTATTTGAACAATCAAGGAGCTATAGAATGACTATGATAGATACCTAACCTAGAAGCAGTTAATTTTCTTGCAAAGCTGTTATGTTATTAGTGCAAGAGCGGGGAGGGGAGACGTCATTTCATCATTGTCAAAAGGAAGAGTAAGACAGACTCTCCTTTCTTTTACTTAAATCTAAATTTTGTTTATTTTCCAGCCAGACAATCATGATGAAGAAAGTCCTACTTCTGGGGAAGCAAACTCAGCAGAAACATTGACGGCTGAAAATGAAAAGACTAAACCTCTTATTCCAGAGTTGTGTTTTATTTGTAGTGAAGAAAATACTGAAAACTATCCTTCAAATGCCTTTCTTGAAGAAGATGGGACAAGTCTTCTAATTTCCTGTACAAAGTGTTGTGTTCGGGTTCATGCAAGTAAATAAACTAATTATTCAGTTGGCAGAAATTTAATTTCAAATTTTGTTTTATTGAGAAATAATAGTTAACTAGGTTTCTACTATGCATTTAAAAGTCCTTGAGGAACATTTCCATATGTTCCATGTGCTTCAGTCACTGGCTAAAAAAAAAATGTTTTTTTTCCTCATTAAAGTATGCTGTAAAAATAATTAAGAGTTAATTTTTCTGTAAACTTCGAATAAGCATAGGCTTCTGATACTGGTTTCTGTTCTGAGCTGTTAAATTCCGCCTTTTTTTTCGATCATATTTTAAATCATAGTGTGGTGTTAGTATGTCCTTATTGAGCAGTCAAGGTGAAATTTTCCTAAATTTGAGGGCTTGTGAATATTGCTGTTGACTTTAGATATGCAGTAGTTTCCTTCACACTGCATTCTTTTTTATTCCAAAAGTTAGTGCCAGAATGCATGGATTTTATGCAGTATCTTCTGCAGACACTGGGACTTAAATAGTTAACTCTAAGAAGCCTATGTGAAATTCTTACATGGAAATGCAATATAATTGCATAGAATAAATATGAGCACAGTAATTCAGAATGTACATTTGTTACTGCAGGGAGAATTGCTGATTTGCTATTGAACTGACAGAAAGCAAGAAATTTCCTCGGGTTAGGGGTTTTTTTTTGTATTTGAGGGTTGTTTGTTTGTTTTGATTTTTGGTTTGGAGAGTGTTTTGGTTTAGGATTGGGGTTTTTTTTGTTTGGTTTTGTTTTGTTTTTTGTGGGTTTTTCTGTTTGGTTTTTTTGTGGGTTTTTTTGTTTGCTTTTTTTTGTTTGTTTGGGTTTTTTGGTTTTTTTTTTTTTATTTTTGGGAGAAGTATCTTTGTGTCTAATTTATGTATGGAATCTATGGAATTAGCAGTAAGCCTAGACTGGAAAAATCTCCATGGTCCCAGTAGGTATGTTTTAATAGTGTTTGAATTGTATGACCCAGTTGAATTGCATGACATCACGCATGTGATGCATGCATGGTAGAAAGGCAGAGTATATTAATCAACACAGCTCTTTTTTTTCTAGGTTGCTATGGTGTTCCTTCTCACGAAATCCACAGTGCATGGTTGTGTTCTAGATGCAGAAAAGAAGCCTGGACAGCTGTAAGTTTCATGTATTGCTTTTTTATCTAATACATTATAGATTAAAGGAAAAAAAAAAGTACATGCATGAGTGCATGTGGGTTATAGCCTGAGTTTTTTTTCTGAATACACAGTTGCTGGGAAAATACTATTAGATTCCATTGTAATGTCATGGCATTTTGATAGACAAACTTTATGTAGGTTTATACACTCAAGAAATAGATCAGCGAGCAGAGTATTGTGTGTAAAATGTTGTTCAAGGAAACAGAGAAAAATTTAAATGTACATAAGGGAGAGAAAAAAGAGATTTGCTTTAAATAATTTAGACTTTTGGTATGTACATATGGGCAGCTGGAGAACAGAGGAAAGGAAAGAGAATAATAAAATGCTTTTAAAAAAGTAATTGCTCTTTTATGACCTGGGGGTTGACTGTGCTCTATGAACAGGAGAAGGATTCAATTATAAAACTCCTAAATACTTATTATTTTTTAAAAAAAGTATGAAACAGTTTTATACAGCAAGGAATAAATAGAAAAGCAAATTGTAGTTTCTATTTGCTAGTATTTTCAATACATACAGTTCTTTAAAAAAAAACAGTTGAAAATTTTGCAGTTCACCAATCCCACGACGTCACCTAATGTTCGTTTTCCTTAAAGCAGCTTGAGGAAATGGGATAATCAATTTGATAGCAACATAGCTTTTCTTCATTCAGTTGTTGAATTAAAAGCAGATATTTTAGGCGCCTTAAAATGCAAATCATTAAATGACATAATAAAATTTGTAGTTATGTTGAAAAAGAAATGAGAATTCAGACTACAGGAAAGCACAGTATCTCTTTGTGAAACATCACTTCTTGCAATTATGAAACTGAAAGTAGTAACAAATATAATAAACAATTTAATTTTTCTTTTGTACACTCTCAACACTCTAAGGGTATTTGTGAATGCTAAGAGTTAATGAAATGAGAGATGAGTGGTACTTTTAATCCACATATGATCTATGCTGGGGAAGACAACAGGAAAAAAGTGACATAGAACATTACAAAAATATGGCCCATCTATAATGTTTAGTCCTGTGTTCTCTCAGAGAGTAGCTATTAAAATATTTATTGAATCAATTTCTATCTCTGTAATGCATTCTCATTTTGGTAGGAGAAGCATTTTTACGAGGTAAAATCCAGTTTTCACCTTTCACTGGTAACCAGAAAACTTGGCTATTGCTTCCTTATCAGACAGTTGTGAGTTTCAGGGTGTTCTGAGCTACTTTTTTGGATGCTGTTCTAGAGTCAAGGGAAGGTCAAGGGGAAAAGCATAGGTCTGTTCTAGCAAGTAACAGGTTGCCATTGACTCAGAAGTTTAATTATCAGTTAAACAAGAAGAGTTAGAAAGTCATACTGTATTAGCCAAAAGCTTTGTTAAGGGCAGATAGAGCTATGATGTTCAAGTGTGGGAATTCTAAGGTGAACATTCTTATTCATAAAATGCTGCATGTGCCAGAGATAGGACTGAATCAGATGTTTGTGTTAAAAGCACTCAGAACTAGAATGTTGCCTTGGAATCTGATGTTAACTGCAGTATAACAGTAACATACTCAAGGGGAAGCTTGGACATAGTCTTTTTTTTTTTTTTTTTCCCTCATAGAGCATTTTTTATAATGAAAAGTCACTGAAAAATATTAAAGCAAGCTTTGGTCTTAAAATTTGTTAATACTGTATTGTAGAAAGGATTTTAAAATTATTCTGGGGGTTTAAGGTTATTTTATCATCTTGAATTGAAGAAGAGCACATTCAGATAGAGTAGAAGTCTAAATTGCAAATGATTGGTTTGACTAATTTTTCTTCCCTATGGAGCAAAAAAAGGGGGAATTGGGTAACGTAGAAAAATGCTGGGAAACACATTAAAGCTTGTCTTGACTGGGATTCTTTTTGCCAGACTTTTAGGGGAAAAATTTGCATGCATGGACTGTGTTAATTTGAGAATAATTATGCACATTTTACTGAAAAAGTTTGGTTTTATTCTGTTACGAGTCATGTAAGTTTCTGAAAATAAGGAAGAGCAAATTTTTTAGGGGAAGTACTTTTTGGCCGAATTATTTGAGGAGATGAGATGAAGCAATAGAAGGGAGATCTAAAAGATACAGGAAATAGCAAAATGGAAATTTTATGTGATGTGATGAGGTTTTATTCCGTTTTCCAGAAAGGCACTAACTAGGAACTGGAGAGTACACTCAGTGGATTTCTTGGAATTTATGTGTTAGGAGGTGATGGGAGTGGAGTGCTGTTTTCACTGTGCAAAGGCTAGACAATACGTGTTGCCCACTTGGACAGTTAATTTTCATGTATTTAACTGCACTGTTGGGGTTTTTTTATGTGTACCATTTTGAATTTTGGTATAATGTACAGCGAAATAGTTGGTATGGAGAGCTTCATCTTTGTATAGCCCTGATTTGGTAATGTGCATGAAATGAACTCATGCCCCAAGAAAGATCTTCATTCCGAAATGATTGTGAAATAGAATTCACATTCTGAATGTCAGAAGTTGTCATTCAGTTGGGGAGTTTTAATGAAATGTTGAAGATTGAATGGACCTTACTCGTATTAAATTTACTTAAAACTTGTCATCTGTAGTCTGCTATCTGATGTTCTTTGTTATTACACATCGTTCACACGTCAATGCGAACTGTTCGTTGTTAGCTGAAAGATAGAGGAGTGACAAGTGGTAGGCATCTGCTACACAAGTAAAATAACAAATATCTAACAGTTTCAGTGATGCGAGTAATGCTCTATTTACTCACATGTAAATGATACTCTACTCACTTTTTCTTTTTTAATAGTAGGGTCTTTCAAAACTCTTGAAATGCTGAAGCAATCTCAGAACTATTAGTGATTGTGTCTGAGAGTTTGCAGTGCTAAGCTGAAGTGTCAGCAGCCTGGGAAGTTTAATGTTACTTTTCTAAAAGGCAGGAAGTGGATGACCCAAGAAATTCTGTGACAGTCAGTGTATCTTGCATTATAAGAGAAAAACTAAATAAAAGATTAATCTAACAATTTCTAAACATCTAGACAATAACGGAGTACAAAGAAATATGCATTTAAGACCAAACAGACTGCTTTTTTGCTGTGACAGCTCATGGGAATAAAGAATTATCAAAAGACATCATGCATCCTTTCACAGGCTTTTGATAGTGTTTTAAATCCAAGCAATAGAAGAGATACAATGTAAATCAACAGTTGCCAAACATAGGAATATGGTTTTGTTTTCAGCCCTAACTGTTTATCTCAAGTCTCCAGCCATCTCATCAGACTCTTAAAATCACTAAGAGAGTGGTAAAATTCTGTGCATCATTTGCTGATTATTTTTCGTGAACATACATGGAAATCTAGACTGTTCTAGTTTTAGTCATTTAAGGTGCTTGCACAGAAGATGGGAGAGTATATTGCATGTGAAGCTAACAAGGTATTAAAGAACATATCAGACTTTTTCACAACTGTCAAGTGTGGTTTGGGCGTTATTAAAACTATTACTTTCTTCACTTATTTCAATTACATGAAAAAGTTCTTAAGAAGCATTCCTGATGCTTTTTCTGTAAGGGCCTTGGGCATGTTGTAGTCTGAGGTTTTCTAGTTGGGGCTAAGATTACTCTTTTGAATTGGATCCTACCATTTTGTGGGACAATAATAGTATCACTATATTGAAGAAATTATATGCAAGATTTTATATGGAATTCAACAGGGATAAGTACAGCACTTAAAGGGGGAGTTACCAGTTATGCACATGCCAGGTGGGATTGCCTACCAAAGCAGTAGTTCCTGCTGCCAGCTGCAGTTGTGACCCCTCTGGTCCCAAACGGAACCGCAGCTGAGCGCTGCTTCCAGGAACATTTAAATCTGTGGCCATGCCATCCCCACTCTTCAGAGCTACTGGCTCCTGGTGGGTCCCCCTGCTCTTCCTCGGATTTTCCTGGAGGTGCCCCTGTCTGTCTCAGTCTAGCATTCAGCCACAGAATTACCATTCTCTCATTTTAGAGACAAGATGACTTGAAGCAGCTTTAAGCTGTGTCAGCAAAAGTTTGCATTAATACCAGGAAATACTGCAAATTTTTATTTCTAAAAATAGTAAAGTTCTGAACTAGCATATGTATAGATTATGTGTATATAGATATATGTACATTTAGATATGTATATATGTATAGATACTCCATGCGTTTTAAAAATGTTAGACAAACATTGGTCAGTAACATCCAAAGAAGACTTACCATGGAGGTGAAAAAATAGACAATGAGGTTTCTTTCTTCTATGATTCTCTTTTGCATGTTTGAGTGGTATTATTCATTTCAAAGCCATGGGTCTGTAGTTCTCTTTGGAGAAAAAATTATCAGTTTAATTTTATTACTGTGCTTTAGTTTGTGTGGAGCTGCATTGCTGACATCAGCATGATTAAAAATTACTAGTACTTAAAATACTGATAGTGGTCCTGTTTTTCATTTTAGCATCACATTTCTGTCTCTTCAGAGTTTGAACAAGAGCCTGAGATTATCCTAACAATTTTCACTTAAAAATAGTACAATACTTCTGTCTAATCCTAGCGTTATACTTAAGATAAATGTGGTTCTTTTTTAAGTCTTCTGTACATCGTAAAAAAAGACAATTTCATATATTGCTGCCCAGGGTGCTGCTTTCCTATTTAAAATCTGCAGTGTATGTTAGTCATGCCAATCTGCAGCTGCAAGTGTTATGCTGCATTTGAATTACATGCATAAATGTCTTTTATGAGTCAGTTTTTAAATTTGTTTAATTTTTTTTATATCTTTTATTAAAGATATGATATTTTGATTGTATTTCAGATCATAGTGTAGTACTCTTAAGTCTTTCTGGAGAGGGAGACATGATTAAGAAAATTACTTATTTGCACAACCTTTTATTTTAACTGTAGGAAATATGGAGTTGAGTGTATTTTACATTTAAATGAACACAATTCAGGCTTAAATTTGCTACTGAAATGTGAAACAAATGAAACAAGTGGTATTAATCTAAATTCTTGTTCAGGATAAGCATTCTTAAAAACTGCAGCCATTGCAGAGGATGTGAAGCTGAGATTTGACTCAGCGTGGGGAATTATATATCCATATGCCTTCAAAAATTTAATTCTGACATCAGAAAAGTGCTCAAAACGAGAAGTTTTTATTATCAGAAATTCCCTAAATCTCCAACATTCTGAATCTCTGAAATCGTTTTCTGTCCTCTTCACATTGATTTCTAGAAGGAGATTATTCTAAGGAGGACTTGTCTGAGGAATCCTCTTTTGGGTAAGGATTTAAATCCTGAAGGGAAGGTTGATTGGAAAACAAGGAGAAAAAAAAATTAGTCCGGTGGAGAATAAAGTAGAAGATCTGAAACACTGGTACAAAGTTGATTCAAAGCTCAGAAGTAATTTCTTGAGCGGCAAAGTTCCTTCTCACTCCTGTGCTTACTCAATTAAGTATTGTTTTTAGTTCTGTTAAATGGTATTTTCTTTAGTCCTTGCAGGACTAAATAGAAAATTTGATCTCTACTGCTAGGTTTTCAAGTATCAATATGATTTTGCAGAGCACTGAACTATGAGAGCTGTATTAATAGCTAAATGAAACTGTGTTATGTGTGAATCCATACTATGAACATCATTAAAATATGAACACAGAGAAGCACCTAAGTGGACTCAGATTTACAGTATCAGACTTTTTTAGATGGAGATTTCTTTTTTTAAAAATATATTATCAGGGGAAGCTGATTTTGAGATTCAGAAGCATACTGTTTTCTACTAGTTGCAGCATCTCTAAGGAGCTGGAGTATTTTACAGTGTCTTATGTCAAATTTTCACTTTCCAGGAAGCAATTGGATCCATCTTTACGTTGTACTAGGCATTGTCTCCTGTTTGATAATGATCATTGACAAAAGCAAATAGAAGTTGATACTGAATTTGTCTGTTCTAATGGACAAAAAATAGCCATAAATCAATCCCTTAAAACAATTAGAAAATCAAATAATATTAAATAAGTCATCTGCATGGCTCCTGAAAGCGTAACTGTATTCATACAAAGTGTCTTGATTGAGAACAAATGCCTCATTAATCTGAAATGCTTCAGCAAAAGAAAGTTAGTGAAGTCAGGAAGAATAATGACTGGCATTATAGAGAATGCAATGTACTGTACAATGTGCAAGGATATGGTCACCTAGTAGCTATAGTACATAAATGCAAGTACCTTTGTTATTTAGAGGACAAAAGGATTTGGGACAGAAAAGAGAAGAGCAAGCAAGGAAATAGGTAAATGCACTTCAATACCTTACTTTTTAGTAAGCTTGCTGTTAATCAGGCCACTAAGGAAGCTCCATGACTTCTTACACGTTGTTCTAACCCTCCACAGCACTACAGAAGTAGTATCTAATCTCATCAGTTGGCAGTGATTTTTGAGAACAGATCCTACTGTTACATAGTTGCCATCACATAAGTGTGCTGGGAAGACTTGCACAACTACAGTGCTGCAGTTGGTGGCTACCAGCTTTTTGGAATGGTTAGGCAAAGATGGAGAAGTAGTGGGGTGGCCTTCTGTGTTAGGGTTAGGTATGAGTGTCTACAACTTAGTGATGTTGATGACAATGTTGAGTGTTTATGGATAAATATCAAGGGGAAGGCCAATAAAGCAGACACCATGGTGGGAGTTTAGTATAGACTGACCAACCAGGATGTGGAGGCAGATGAAATACAGTATTAGCAGCTGGGAGAGCTCTTGTGGTCACTAGATGGTCACTCTTCTGATGGGGTACTTCACCTTCCCAGATATATTCTGGAAGTGTAGCACAGCAGAGATGGAACAGTCCTGGAGGTTTCTGGAATGTGTGGAGGATAACTTCCTGACACACCTGGTGAGTGAAGCAACTGGGGAAGGTGCCCTGCTTTACCTGCTCTTTGCAAACAGAGAAGGGCTGCCAGGTGATGTAAATGGTTGGTAGCACAGGCACTGTGAAATGACAGATTTCTCTGTTCTTGGGAGGGGTGCAGCAGAACTGCCACATTGTATTTCTGAAGGTCAGATTTCTACTTGTTTAGGAGACTACTTGATAGAATCCCTTGGGAAGTAGTTCTGGTGGGTACAGGAGACAAGAAAGTCTGGATACTTTTTAATAAGGAAGTCTTAAACCCAAAGGAGCAGGCTGTCCCCATGTGCCATAAGACAAGTTGGCAGAAGAAGAGACAAGCCTGGGTGAATAGACAAGTTTGGTTGCAATTGAGGGTAAAAAAGGAGAGGTTTTGGCCTTTAGAAAAAGGATTTGGCCACTCATGACAACTACAAAGATGTTGTGACGCTATGCAGGGTAAAAATTAGAAGTTTCTAGTTTTCAGCTAGAAATTAATCAGGATTCTGAGGTAAAAGGTACCAAGACACTTTTCTACAAATACATTAATAGCAAAAGGAAGACCAGAGAGAGCCTCCACCCCCCTACTAGATGCAGGAGGAAACATGGTAATGAGTGATGAGGAAATGGCAGGGGTTCTTAATGAATTCTTTGCCTCAGTCTTTAGTAATACAATCAGTAGTACTGAGGGAGTTCATCCCCTTTAAGTTAGGAGAAAGGGAAGTGGAGCAGAATGACCCTCCCACAATCCAGGAGGAGATGGTCTGTGATCTGCAACACCATATAGATTTACACAAGTTTATGGGGCTGGATGGGATGCACCCCAACAGTGCTGAGAGATCTGGCAGAGGTGCTCACCAAGCCACTTTCCATCATTTATCAGCTGTCCTGGCTGACCGGGCAGGTAACAACAGATTGGAAGTCAGCCAGCATTACACCCATATGTAAGAGGAGATGGAAGGGTGATCTGGAAAATTACAGACCTGTCAGTTTGACTTTGGTGCTGGGGAAGCTGATGGAGCATACGCAGTATAATGAGATGATCATAGACAGTAAGCATGAGTTTATGAAATGCAGGTCCTATTTTTTATGACAGGGTGACCTGCTTACTGGATGAGGGAATGGCTGTGAATGTTGTCAGTCTTGAGTTTAGTAACGCATTTGACACAATTTCCTGTGGCATTTTAGAGAAATTGGCTGCTCCTGGCTTGGATGAGCATAGGCTTTGCTGGGGTTAGAGCTTGTTGGATGGCTGAGCCCAAAGAGGTGTGTTAAATCCAGTTGGTGGCTGGTCATGAGTGCTGCTCCCCAGGGTTAAGTACTGGGGCCACTCCTGTTTAAATTCTTTATCAATGAACTAGACCAGGGGTAGAGAGTGCACCAAGGCCAGTTGCATGAGTTTCAGCAAGACCAAATGTTGAGTACAGCACTTTGGACACAACAAACCCCACCAGTGCTAAAGGCTTTGTGAGGAGTGGCTGGAGAGCTGCCCAGCAGAGAGGGACCTGGGGGTGTTGACTGACAGCCAGCTGAACATGAGCCAATAGTGTGTCCAAATGGCCAAGAGGACCAGTGGCCTCCTGGTCTGTATAAGGAATAGTGTGGCCAACAGGACTGAGGATGTGATCTTACCCCTGTAATCAGCACTGGTGTGGCTGCACCTTGAGTAATGTGTTCACTTTTGGGCCTCTCAGTACAGGAAGCATGTTGAGCTACCTGATCATGGGCAGTGAATCTAGTGATGGATTTGGAGCATACGGAAGTTCTGGGGTTGTTTAGCCTAGAGAAAAGAAGGCTTAGGGGAGACCTTATTTTTCTACAAGTACCGTGAAGGAGCTTGTAAAGAGGAGGGTATTGGTCTGCTCAGTGAACTTAAAAAGTGATAGAACAAGAGGTAATGGGCTCAAGTTGTTCCAGGGAAGGTTTAGATTGGTTAGGAGGAGTTTCTACACCATCAGGGTTATCAGGCATTTGAACAGGCTGCTCAGGGAAGCAGTGGAGTCACCACCCCTCGAGGTACACAAGTCAAATAGACATTGCACTTAGGGATAGTCAAAGTCTTGTCAGTGTTAGGTTAACAGTTGGACTTGATGATCCTGAAGGTCTTTTCCAACCAATCTAATTCTATGATTCCATGAACACTGGCATGTAAGATCTTCCAAATTCCAGCTCAGAGGCTTCTCTGTCTCAGCCTACTAAAATTCATTATATTGAATGATCTTTTTGTGGTGGTGCCCTTCTCACTGATGCAGTGTCAAGCATTTCCTTTATAAACTTGTAAACTCCAGTTTTCAGAGCCTGATAACTGCCAAGATGAACTTGCTACATGTGAGCTGGTGTGCAGTGTTGTAGTTTTTCTACCAGGCTTTGAAGGCATTTGGATATTGTTAATGAAAATAAATCATTCAACATAAAAATCTGACTGTAGCAGGAAAGCATAAACTTGGAATTTTCTATGTTTTTCCTTTCAGAAAAGTGAGGCTTGGGTTTTTTGTTTTCTGGTGTTGTTTAGTTTTGGTTTTTCTTCTTGGCTTATATCTGGATTTTCCCCAACCTTCTCTGCAAAAAGGTGGTTTGCTGGGACAGTTACTTAGAAATGCTGATGGTAAACAGATGTTGACTCAGAGATGGGGAGTGTTGTATTTCTTTCTGGTTTTGGTACGAGTCTAGTAACAGGAAATGCTTTGCTTGTAAAAAGCAGTTTTTAGCACAACATATTTTAACAGGTTTGTAAATACTGAGTTTCTGTGGTGATGACAGAAACTGGAAGGCTGTTAAATGTGGAAAATATCTTTTTACTCTGAGTGCCATAGTGCTTAGTCCCAATGTCCATTTTGACCTTGTCTTCCCTTTGTTGCAGTTCACTCAACCTTTGCCACTCAAAACTATCTGAAAAGGTCTGATAGCTTTGGGCAATTCCCTGTGCAATACCAAGGAGGAGATTGTCCATTCCTTGCAGGATTTCAGTCAGATGCAGCTTTGAATATGGCTGTGCTTAGAGCTGGAATTGAACCGGAGAGAATTTCCACCAACCTCATTCAATCTAAATTTGTCCTCAAAGAACACATTTGATCTCCAGTAGAATTGCTGCAAAATCATTGAGAGAGGAAGAAAAGTAGATATAGCCAGTAACAGGATATCCTCCTTTGCACAGCTGGTGCTAGGCTGCTTTCTTGAAGATACAAATTTTCATCTGAAGATGTTCAGGTTGAAAGTAATATTTACTGTCACTTCCAACCTTACCATCTTTCCATTTTTGTTTATGTGCTGGCTAAGCATTTAGCCTTAGTGTGATCCTCTTGACAGTGATTTCTGTAGTCTCATATTTTTCAGGAAGAATCATCAGTTCTGTAGTTTGTTAATTTCAACATTTAGTTTTTAAGACATCTAATTGCAATCCTTTTGACTTCTTTTCAAAGAGAAGTTGTGTGTAAACTTTCTTGTTAAAATGCTTGGTAACAGTCACTTTTTGTATTGCAAACATTTGCTAAAACTGAGTGACCAACAACTGAAGAAAGTATTTCGTATTTAGCAATGTAACAGTCTCCATTTCATACTTTGTGTTTTTTAATTCAGGTATACATGTTCATGTGAGAAAGGACACACAGGCACCTGTGCCAAGTGTGGAAGTTACTTTCACTCCAGTCACCAGTAATGAGTGTTTTGATTCTTACTTCAGTCTCAGCCCCGCCAGTTCCCCTTCCTTACCTGGCTGCAAATTTATTTCCCTACTCTCATTACACATTTTACCTCTCTTCCTTGTCCTTGCCCAACTGTTCTTATCCCAGTCAATTCTCTCCTGCTTTTGTGTATTCATGCAAATTGCTGTTCTAAATAGTGCTATGTCACAGCACAGAAAAAGAGTGCTTGCCCTGTATACTGTTGCCTCAACCTGGCATGACCTGCGAGCTGCAAGTGTAAGGAATTTTTTTGGTATCCCTGAATCACAGCCAGGGCAGACTGAAAATTTGTGAGCTTAGGCTACTAAAATGTGGAAATTCAGTAGCTGGTAATGTGTAAACTTTAAATTCCCAAAGCTAGGTATCTTGAGTGGCTTTAAAGAGTAAAGGTTTAATCCATGCAGACACTTTCAATTTTTAAGAACCTAATTTTAAGCTTTGGACCAAAGATGTGTGGTTATATGAAGCAAATATTAACTTGTACCAGATTTTGTTTTCATGGAATTACACTGCCTCCTTGATCAATGTGAACTCTAAGCATCTACAAAATGCTAAAAGAATTGATAATGGCTTATTCTTTTGGACAGAGTAAGACTTTATGTAACATTTTCTAAAAAAGTTCAAACATTTTTCTTAAAGTTTCTACTATGCATAGAAATTATGGCATTGTTGAGGCAGATGATGGTGGAAGACTTCCAGCTTTTATACACAACTGCAGATGGTGACTTATATCGGTAGCATCTAGCGACTCTTAATAAATAATGTTCTTGGACAGGAAAGTTAATCCTTTCAGTAGACAACGGTCACTTTGTTATTTTTAGGAACATTTTGTGTCTAAAAAAAGTGGAACTTGGCTCTAAAAGCCAGTTTTAAGGTTATAGCTTAAAGTGGACAAAGTAATGGGCTCTGTGCTCTGTGTTGGAATTAAATAATCTCAAAAGTTATTTCCTTTGTGAAAATTATTCCCCTAGTGTGGAAAGATTTAAATTTAATTACTGGACCATTTTTAAAAAGGGCATTTTCCAGTATGTTAAGAAACACCAACCTTCCTCCTTTTTCACAGGGATAAATGTAGATACAAATATAAATAAGCTGGGGAAATGAGATAGCTGGAAAGGCAGCAATACCATATCCAGATGCACATCTGTGTTGGTATTAATACTGTGACTGAGAGAAAAGGTGGAGTACTGAGTTATCTATTTTCAGCTCGAAGGTTCCTCTCTAAAAAAACCCTCCGGAGTGGCTTGAAGAAACAGAAGATGTTTATCAGCCTTAGCCTTACAATTTATATCTATTTGAATTAGCTGTGGCAGAGTTCAAGATTAGATGGCTGGCTTAATTAGTTATGGTTTCTATGAACCACCTACTTCTAAATGAGATGAGAAAGCATTGTTGTGAGACAACCTTGTAGCATTTAACTCTTAGAACTGAAAATAGCTGTTCAGACCTACTTCTAGAAATATTTGGGAAAAACCTTGCCCTAACCACTTCTCTAAGGCTTTTGAGTGCTTTTAGATATGAGTCAGATTCAATAGATACACAGGGGGAAAAACTTGATAAAAAGAAAGTGGAAATAAGTTGTTAATTGGATAAATAGTGTCCTTCTTAGTGCTGCAGACATTATTGACATTTGCAATGCTTCATACTTGAAATGATTAATTCTGGTATCACTGCTAAATAAAGCTGTGATAAGAGAAGTTGTATCACAATACTGATATGAATAAAGTTCAGTGAATGCATTCTGTTTACGTTTCAGAATCACAAACTTGACAAACACATGAAGATGAAATTGAATGTATACTATATATGATATTTTGCAGTGTATAATGAACAGTACCAAGTAACAGGATTTTCTTAATATCTAGGTATCTTTTATAAAACATTTCAGAATGTATTTTATAAGCCTTAAAATGGCAGGTTAAAATAGTAAGCAATAATGAATTAAAGTGTTCTGTTCTACCCTGTTATTCTCTCTCTAGTACAGCCAGAAATGAATACCTAGGGAAGAATATAAGTCTTGGGCAAGGATTCCCTAATGCTCTCTCGATCTTCTGCATAATGCAGAGAAGAAACAGCCTTAGCCAAAGACAAAATCTTTTTATTTACTAAGTAAAAGATAACCTTTGTTGGACTTCTCTTTCATGAGCTTGTGCAGCTGCTTCTTCAAAAATCGTACCATCCACAGCTGGCAAAAGTCTCCAGTCTGTCAAGAACATTGTTTTTTGCTTGTTTTGAATCTACTGCTTTCTCTTTTGCTTTGGTAGCAGCCACCTAGTTATTTTATTGAAGTACTTAGCTAAGCCCTTTTCAACTCATCTCTTACGGTTTTAATGGCATCACTCAAGCACCATGCTGTATTCTCTTTCCTGGCCTGACCAGGTGCAGCCTGTATAGTTATGCCTTGTGCAAAAGCTGATGATCTTACCTAAATACAAGTTGGGTTTTGTGAGGGTTTTTAAATTTTTTTAATGAGGTCTGTGAAGTAAGGTTAATAAGAAATGAACAAGAACATAGGTGGAAAATGGCAAAAAGGCAGAAGAACAAGCGTTTTTCATGTTTAAGAACCATAAAGTAAAAAGGCTGAAGTTACAGCAGTGAATCTTCAGGTTAGCTGTTACAAAGAATATCCTTATGGCAGGGATGACAAAGAGCTGGAAGAGGTTGTAAGGTTCATTAAGGAGACTTCATTTGATGAGGAAGGTGTTTGGTATGTGTTGGACAGAATTCATTAGGAGTAACGTGTGTTTCATTTTACCTTTTGTTCACTCACTGACATGAGTTGAGTATTTCATTTAACTGGATAAATATAATTCTTTGCAGATGTCATTGTATTCACAGGGTCTTAGAGGAAAGGAGAATAGCAGTTTAACAAGAAAAGGAGGATCATGAGGCATGTTTGTAGATGTCCATAGGAATAGCCATTTTATGACTATATTTCTCTGCTATGTGCCTTTTGCCTTGCTGTGCCAGACAGCTTCCTGTCTCATACAGAATGCTATTGCTGGTGAAGTAAGTAAGCAAATATTGAAGTGTTAAAATGGCTTTTATAAGCATTCCTGTCAATATGACTTTGAATTTTGTCAGTGTGAAAATACTAAAAGAAAACCAAATACATTAGTTCTAAAATATAAATGAGTGTGATCAGTCTGTAGCTTTGTGTGTTATTTATTCATGCAATAATAATTAAAATGCTGCTATGCCTGAGTAGTGTCGTATTACTCCAAAAAAAGGTGATCTGTCTTTTTGGATATGTGTACCAAAGAAAGCATGGTTAATTCATACTGACTTCAGGCTGAAGTTTTTAGCAGTGGTTGGCACAGAGAAATTAAAAACAAACCGGATTAGGAATGCTGGTTCCAAAATTCAGTTTCATTGTAAGCAACAGGAAGTGTCTAGTTCAGAAACTGTGGATATGACCTTTATTGTTACGAAACAAATGCACTGTCTCCACTAAAAAGCTAAAAGATGAAGTGAATGTTAAAGCTGGTAAATTTCATGGAGATATCTTACTTTATACAGATCCTGGAAGAGAGTTCTCTTTTGTAATTCTAGAATGTTACGGAGATTTTTTAACCAGATGAGCAATTTAAAATGGTCTGAGATTTAATTTAGATAAGTGTAAAATAATATGCTTAAGAAATTGTTATATAGTAGAAATACAAATTACAAAATTACTTGTTTAAGGGATTAGCATAGTAATAGTGAATCAGAGATTGGATATGTTCTAAGGTAGTGCTCTATAATGAGTCCTGATTTTTACACACAAGCTGACAGCTGACAGACATGGACACACAAATTCTGTCTTCCTCTGTGAGAGCCTGGGTAATAATTGCTGATGTGTTTTCACTGCCATCCATGGCAGATGTACCTGTATTAGAAATACCCATCTTTCTAATTATTAGTTCCCCTATGTTTTCATTGCTTGCAGTATGTTTAAACTGAAAGTAAAGTTATAGTTATATTGCATGGAAACAGGGAACTATATTGCAATGCTGGCATGATTTAAAAAAACAGATTTAATGATCCTCAAGCCTGTGTTCTTCCCAGCTAGTTGTAATAGCCTGTATCCAGCAGAATGTGAGCCATTATTCCCCACCATAAATCTGCTCACCAAAGATTTCTTTAGGTGTTTTTTGAGAAGGGATTGAATTTTTTTCATGTATTTATAGCCACTTTCTCTTTTCTCTGGACTGCCTTTCCACTGTCACATCCCTCCCACCACCTCCAATCTTTTCTTATTCTCTTTTTAAAAATTTCTTTTTTTAACCAAGTATGAATGCTCTGCAGTTAGTAAGGGTTATGGCTTCTGTCTTTTTCAGTGTCTAATTCACAGTTCTTTTGTTTTACAGTTGTTAAGTGAGTGTAAAACTTCAGAGATTTGTTAGCAGTATCTTCTTCTGCACTATTTTAACTTAGTTTATTTGTGGAACTTCAGGGATTCGGACTGTTTCTGTTTCTAGTTGAATTAATAAGTTACATAGCAAATGACTAGATTATGGTTTTCTTAAAAATAGAAAAAACAACTTATTAGAAGCAGGAATAGTTCATCATTATTCAAGAAGTGAATTTCAAAATAAGCTGACTTTTGAATGTCAGGGCAAATGTGAAGAAAGTGCTTCACTGAAAAAAAAAAAAAAGAGGAATCTATTGATATTGAGTCAGACCTGGTCTCTTCTTCAGTCAGAAGAAGACTTCAGCTCTACATACTTTAGCTCTACATTGTAAGCCTCATTGTAAGCCTCCTGTAGAACTGCAAATGAGTTTGATGTCAGATCATACAGAAATCCTGTATGATCTTAGGATATCATGGTATTTGCCTCTTCCTGAAAGGCTGTTCCATTCTGTTGTGGTACTTGACTGGAAAAGGTGCACTGTGCCCAGTGACTGTTCATTGGAATTTTTGTGGTGTTACTTCAGAATAATTTCAGCATGATTAAATATTATTTATTGTTTATATAGCCTTAATAATGTGATTCCCTAGCAATTACTTTAGAAAAGTCTTTACTTACACCTGTGTAGTTTTGTAAAATTTTCCATGTTATACGTTTTTGAAACCAGAAATATATTCAGGATAAGAAAGACAGTGATGGTTCTTTGTGTAGCTTGAGAGTATACCTGGGTAGATGGCAGTACCTTATCATCCTAATGACATCCAAAGATGGGGAACAAACGGAAAAAACAACATGAATATAGTTTGAAACACCTTAAAGAGTGGTTAAGGGCATTTAATATAGGATCTCATAAGAATCTATAAATACAAGGAAGATAATTATGTAGAAAGAAAGATGTGGTTGAATATAGTGATTGAACAGCTATTGCAAAGGATAATGATTTGAAACTAAAATAAGAGGTGGTACATCAGCTAAATTTATCATGTGGATTTAGAAGTTTATTGACTTGATATCTCTTTAACAGGTAAGTGGAAGAGTAAATAGTATTCTTTCTTTCTTTCTTTCTTTTTTGTCTTTCTGTCTGTCTTTCCTTTTGTCCTTTCTGTCTTCTTTTTTTTTTTTTCCCCTCTGAAGAGGCAGCCTAAATTTAGAGCTTCAGGAGACAAGCTCTCTTTCTGAGTATAGATATACAGTCACAGGATATCTTGACTTCATTTTGTGCATTTCTTTCTGAGAAAAATGGAGATGGGAAAAAAAATAACTAACACTGAAACACTTTCTTCTCTGTTCCTGTCAAGAGACAAGAAAAAAAAGAAAAGAAGGGGGAAAGGATAGATTCAGAAAAGGAGACTGATGAGAGAGAAGGGTTGGAATGTAGAAAAGCCTGTGTGTCTGTTCAAAGCCACACTTTTAAGCAGAGGTGGGAAACCCCCTATTTGTTTGGCATATGATCTGTGAACCACTAACACAAGCCTTCCCTAGTGCCCGGAAAGCAGATGGAGTTGTACTGAGGATCAAGGCAGTGAAAGTATACTGTTGCAAAGGGAACTTCTGCAAAAAGCATATCCTGCCCCATATTCTGTATGCTTGCAAATTTTGGAACTGTCAGGAACAAACATGTTTTCAAACTATTTGAGTTGGATCATTTTCTCAGTAACTTTTATCTAACTTAATAAAAGTGTAATTTTGCTTTGTTTAATCCTAGTTTGTTGCATGGCAATTCCAGCCTTTCTATGACAATACTGAATAAATACCTTCATATTTGGTATCACTTCAGAAGTGACCGTGGGCTTTGTTGAAGAGTAATACTTAATTTTTTTTTTCATAAGCTCTTTTGAGTTGCTTCTCTTTTTGTTATTGTATTCTTAAATTTTTCCGCCGGAAGGAAATGCAGTGCTTGTAAGTAGCAGGTAGTAACTCAGTAATTAATTACACTAGCAATTTAAATATCCTTAAGATCAGCTGAATAAAAACTGATTTGTACCTATTCAGTAAAGCTCACTTTTTTTCTGCACTACTTTTATTTCTAGGAATGTTGTCTCTGCAATTTGAGAGGTGGTGCCTTAAAGCAAACTACTGACAAGAAGTAAGTAATACATTACTTCAGTATTATATGTTCTTGTTTTAAATTTTATTCCCAATCCATTCACACATACAAAACATTTTTAAACCTGAATACTTGTCAGTGTCCCTTTACGCTGAATATTTGCAGAAATAAAATTACTGTAATTGAAATAGGCCACTGGCATTTTGGTAAATAGATGCTAAAATGCACATTAGTTTTACTGTCTGCACACACTTATTTCCTCCAAATTCTACTTTGCTGGCCTTTGTGTAAAGACAGTAAATGGGAACTCATTTGTCATTGTTTGCATGGACAACTCTTATCAAACAGCAAAGTGTCTTTAGTTCTCGAAATTTGTGATGGCAGAATTTAATACAGTACCTTTGAACTCTTAGAAGCAATTTTTGTAATAAATTAATTTGCATCATATTAAAATAATTTTAGATTTTGAAGTATTTTTTAAAAATACACTTCTATATCTACTGTTGTTGCTGGCATCATGCTACTAACAAGATAGGTAATTTTCTCTGTATTTGGATGATAAAACACCATTGCAAGTAATCCTAACAGATTAAGTGGAAAATATAGCAGCCTAGTATCTTTTCAAGCCCAGTAGTGAGACAGCCTTTTTGCATTTTTACTCTTCTCATAATTAATTAAATTATTTTAGTAACGTAGCAATATAATGTAGGTGTCTTTCTTTAGCATTTTGTAATGCAGTGGCAAGAGATGATCTAGCTGCACCATTCTTTTCCACTTACTAGGCAAGAATTTATTTATCACTGATTTGCATTTGGTTGTATGACCCTTATAAAATCATCCAGGTAGGAAACAGATTTAATGTGAAACCTATGGGACACATCTTGCCTTCAGAAAGCATTAATGTTGTAAACACTTTAATAGAGATTTTGACCAATACTGGTCTGCTTTTTAGTTGTGTTTCCAACTCGCCTGAATGTGCTGCTTTCTTTTCTTACTAAAGAGAGAAACAAAAAAAAGACTAAAGTGTTATCTGAGTAGAATTTATTATGAACTTTTGATATTTGTGGCATGATATATTGCATGATGCATCTTTGGAAATGTGTACATCTTTCTTTTTGGATGAATTAAAATGTCTTAGAAATGTTTTAAGGGATTTATTCCCAGGAAACCATTCCACAGAGGTTTGACTTTTTCTGCATAACTATACCTACAGTCTTTGGTTTTGAATTATGTCCCTCTGTAGGTTACAGAGCTATGATATGAGAGTTCTGTAAAAGTAGTTCAACTGCCAGAAGTAGTTTTCCTGTTCCAATAATGCCTTAGAGCTGCTACAGATTATTCAGTGTTTTATCTCTCTTTCAGTATTACCTGTCATTTCAAACTTCTGAGTTTTCACAAAAGCGTGTTCCAGTTATGTCTTTTTTTTTCCCCAACAAGTGTTAAGTCCAACATATGTATTACTTTCCCTCCTTTACCTCTCACATACTGATTAGAGATGTAGGATAATTGTTAGATTTAAAAGCTAATGAATCAAATGTGCGGGTGGGAGGTGGTAACACTTCGCCATATAGAATAGCTGGGATTCTTTCTTTTCAGCAAAGCACAGTAATTGTTTTAAGTCCTATTAGGTTGAGAGATGCCAGAGGTTTGGGTGAACATTTATTGAAGAGGCATTTTATTTATAGCATTTCTGTCCCATTAAGCTTTGATGGTAAGGCAGTTGTAGTTTTGCAAATAAGCAAGGAGCAATGAAAGGAGAAAGGAGTGTTACTAAAAGTTAAAAAGACTTTTTTGTGTAAGTTAGAACATAAATAATACTGTAACCAAAGTAAGGTGGTAGATCTACAAGTTTTATCTGCTTTCATTTAGATTGAACTTCATAACTAGCTAAATGATATCTCTCTTGACATATTGATATGATTTAAATTTCATTCATTATGCTCTTATTTCATAGGCTGATAGAACGTTAACATTATGGGACAGCAGTTTGTTTAGTTATATGTCATATTATACTTTCTCATATTTTCATCAAAGATGAGTTACTGAAAAAACACCACTTTATGCAGGGAGGAGAAATGATTTATATTCTCATATGTCACCCATCATTTTTAGCTCTAGCTCACATTTGTGTTAATCTGCTAAAATGCTCATGTAATGTGTATCTCTGGAGATCTACAGAAAGAGAGAGGAGTGAGTCAAGCATTCAGGGCTTAAAAAAAAAAAAAGAGCAAATGAGGCAGTGTGGCAAGATTTACAATGAATGACTGAGAATACAGCAAATATGATTCAAGGAATGGAAATATTTCCCTTTCTTTAGATTTGCTAGTAGTCTGCCTCAAAGAAGATTTTAGAAGCAGTTTCAGAAGTTTGCTCTTGGTTGATAAAAATTTCATAAGCTTCTTTTTTATTTCATATAATGTGCACCTTTAATATTAATTTCAGACTTCTAAAAGTTTAATTTAGCCTTCTTGTTTTGAGATTTATGTACTGAACCAGCATTTGGAGGATATAGCAGTGCTTTCTGATGAACATGGGAAGTACATAGCATCATCCTAAAACATTTAACATGTTTCCTGAAGTTGGAGTAAAGCCTTACATATCGCACTGGGTCCTATGCACTTGACAGGTGTTAAAGAGGATCCAGGTAATGCTGGGCATTAGTGACAACTTGGTCATTTTGCTGCTTCTATGCCTTTGTGTCTGTAAAAAGAAGGTGTTGATAGTATATTTTATTTTACATTTCAATAAATATATGACTGATTGTGGTAACATGTGCTGCGTAAGAATAGTTACTCAGGTCTGACTCATGCTGATCCAAAATACTGAAGGTGATAAACTGCACACAAATCAAATGTGTCCTTAGATCTTTACATATGCACCTGAATAATACAACAACAAAAGTTAATATGTGAACATGAAGGATGTTGTAGTACACTGCCAGTCTGCAATTATGTTTACACAGATTAGTAGTGTTTTTAAAGTTTGTTAAACATGCGTCAAAGAAGCCTGGGAAATCCTACTAAAAAAGTATATATAGATGGCTGTCTTAAAAAACGCACAAAAAAAAAAACAAAACAAATCAGCAAACAGCAAGTAATGAAACATCTTAAAACACTTGTATTTCTATGGGGTTTTTTTGGTGGTATTCTTGACTTGCCACTTTTCACAGGTGGGCACACGTAATATGTGCAATTGCCATCCCAGAAGTCAGATTTGGCAATGTCACAGAACGTACACCGATAGACACTAGCAGAATACCTTTGCAAAGATTAAAATTGGTGAGTAGTATATTCATATATGCTTCATATATTCTTTGCTATTAAGGTGTTCTAATATTTGAAATGTATTAAAAATCTTAATTGTGATGATTATTGCTAGGTACAGAGCAGTAAATTATGTTTAAGGTAAGGAATAAATAACCGGGGTTTTCTCAAGATAGACTTTTTGAGATAAAATGGCAATTCATTAACAAACTTTGTTTTTTTATTAGAAGAAGTTTGAAACTGTTCTCTCCCCGTAAAAAAATAACAGGCTTGACCAGTGTCAACTATGAAAATTTCAGTTTTGGAAATACATTGATGATGAAAGTGTTGAAACTCAAACGGACTGGGAATATCATACAGTAAATGTTTATGATGTCTTCTATTTTTGCCTAGAGGGATTATTTATAAAGGTAAAAAGATATACAATCAGTTAATTACATGGTATCTCTACAATCTGACTGTTGAAAAATGTGCCCAAAACAGATTACACATTATACTGGATTTAAAAAACCCTGTTTCCTGAGAAATTTCTAAAGCTAGTGGAAAACATAAGTGCATCAGCTGCTAACAATTGCACTTTGATTGTGTTACATCTAGAATAAAATTGCCATTTGAGAAGGTTGCTGCATGTGAGCAGAAGATAGGCATAAGTGCACGTCTGTTTTCCTTGATGTATTAGTTAGTTAATTTGGTAGTCTGTGCGTCACTGTTATGTCATCTGATAGAAAATTATCAGTGTCCCAGTCAGAATCTTAGGGAGAAGATACTAGCAGTTTTCTGGATCTGCTCCATGCTCCTTCCAAAGTGATTCTTTCACCTGAGCTTATACTTATTTATTTTGAAATACTAATCTTTTAATTAGATTTAAATTTCATTCATTATTTTTTGCCTTTTGTAGCTGTATTTCTAAATGTTGAGATGCAACTTTGAGTAGTTTAAATTGATAGCCTGTCCTTCAAATGATAGTCTGTTCTAAATTTCTGTGCAGATTTTTAAAATTTTGTTTTTCATGTCTTTTAAGAAATATTATAAAACATATTTCTAAAGCGTATACATAACTTACAATAAAACATTTTCTTCCTAATCTGAAAATAAAACCAGTAGAAGCACTGAGAATTAATTTAATTTGTTTAGCCTAATTTTTTGAGGATCTTAAGGAGTCATAGACATGCATTTGTTTGGAGATTCTGTATTCAGTGGCTAAAACACAGAAACCTTTAATTTACCAGATATTGAAACTCTTTCTCTGGGCTATCCACGACTTGCACTGTATAAATATAATAGGAGCCTTTTGGAGAAGCTTGAATTAATTGTAAGTTACTGGTGGTGTAGGTGTGGAGCCCAAAATTGTAAGGTTACATAATATAGAATGCCTAATAATCTCTGCTGAACACAAAGGGATTATATTAATTAATATAAGTTATTTGTAACTGAGTGCTTTGTCTTCAGCTCTTTCCTTTGGCTGATAAAAGATTGCTTATAATCATTAGTGCTTTTTCGGTTCCTGAAGCCTCCTTCAGTATAAAATTCTAAAATCTGAATAAAATCAGTCTAAAAGTCTAAAATCTGAGGCACTTCAGATTGTATTAAGGTATATATATTCTTTTGGTCTCCTGTTAGACCCTAAACTGTGAGAAACAGAGTATTTGCTTTCCTTAATGCTGTTTTTTAAAGTAAAAACATTTGAATATTTGAGTGGAATGAATGTTGTGCTGAAGGAACTCAGCTGAATACAATAAAAACGAGAGGCAGGGTACTTCATAAGAGCCATAAATGTAGTGTAGCTACACGTAGTTTACAGCCTTACTGTGAGGGCAGGAAGTGCTATAAACCTGGTTTGGCTCATTAAACCTTACTTTTCCAAGACTTAGTTTCTGTCATTGGATTTATAATGAAATAGCTAGGCTTGCACTAATTTAAGGGAAGTAGGCAGTTTGACTGTTCAGAAGACCTTATAACGATTCAGTGTAAATAGATTAATAAAATGCTGTTCCTCAGGTAAAGGAGCAGATAAAAATCACAGAAGTCACCAGAGTGTTAAGGGTTGGAAGGGACCCTGAAATATCATTGGGTCCATCCCCCCTGCCAGCACAGGACCACCCAGTGTAGGTCACACAGGAATGTGTCCAGGTGGGTTTTGAATGTCTCCAGAGAAGAAGACTTCACAACCTCACTGTTCCAGTGTTCTGTCACCCTCTCAGTGAAAAAGCTTTTTCTTATGTTTGCATAAAACCTCTATGGCATCCATTACCCCTTGTCCTACCATTGGTTGTCCCTGGCTCCATCCTCCTGACACTCACCCATTAATGAGATTGCCATCAGTCTCCTCTTCTCCAGTCTGAAGAGACCCAGTTCCCTCAACCTTTCCTCATAAGGGAGATGTTCCACTCTGCTAGTTACAGGTTTCCAGATGGACTCAGCACCATTGATCACCACTTTCTGGGCTCTATTGTGTAGCCAGTTATTAATCCATCTCACTGTCCATTGTTCTGTTCCACATTTCCTGAGCTTACTCAGAGGATTTTATGGGAGACTGTGTGAAAACCCTTGCTAAGGTTAAAGCAGACTACATCCACAGGTCTCCCTGCATCTACCCATGCAGTTTCAACCTCATAGAAGGCTATCAGATTAGTCAGGCATTATTTCCCCTTGGTAAATCCATCCTGACTACTCCTGATAACCCTTCTCTCTTCCACATGCTTAGAGATGACCTCCAGAAGAAGTTGCTCCATCCTTTTTCCATGGAGATGAGGCTGATTGGTCTGTAATTGCATGGATATTCCTTCTTGCCCTTTTTGAAGACATTGGCTTTCCTCCAGTCCTCAGGCACCTCTCCTGTTTGCCATGATCTCTCAAAAATGATGGAGACTGGTAGAATGGTAACATCACCCAGCTCTCTCAACACTCTTGGGTGCATCCCATCAGGGCCCATGGACTTGTGTATATTCAATTTGCATAACTGATCTCTAACCCAGTCTTCATTGACTAGTGACTAGTCTTCCCTCCTCCAGGCTTGCTTTCTCATAATCAGGGTCTGGAGTTCACAAGGGCTGGTCATAGTTAAAGACCATAGTAAAGACTGAAGCAAAGAAGGTATTCATCAACTCTGCCTTCTCTGCACCCACAGAGGCTACTGCCTCAGTGACCCCACATTTTCCCTGTTCTTTTACTGGTGATATATTTGAAGCAACTCTTCTTGTTTTCTTTTACTTCCTTTGCCAGTTTTAGTTCTAAGAGAGCTTTGGCCTTTCTTTTTGCCCTCCTACATTCTCTAACAACATCCCTATGGTTCTCTCAAGTGACCAGTCCCTTCTTCCATGAGCTGTGAATTTTTCTTCCACAAGACTTTCTTCAGAAGTTCCTTGCTGATCCATGCAGGTCTCTTACCACCTCTCCCTGATTTTTTTACTCAAGCACCTAAACTTGAGATTGAAAGAAATTATATAAATGATATTTGAAAATTGACCAGCTTTCTTGAGCTCCCTTTCCTTCCCATGAGATTCCTGCTAGTCTATCCTTAAAGAGTACTAAATTAGCCCTGTGGAAGTCCAGGGTTTTAAGTGTACTTATTGCTCTTCTTCTTCCTTGTAAAATATTAAACTCCACCATATCATGGCCAGAGACACCAAAGCTGTTCCCAACCATAATGTTCTCTCTCTCTCTCTTTGTGCCTTTCATGGGTTTTTAATCCACAGCCGTCATTCTGGTCTCCTAATGTCTCAAAAATGTCTCTGGTCTCTAAATGTGCTCTAAAACCACCACCAATAAGTTATTTTTTTAAAATTTTTGCTTTTGTTCCAAATATGTTGCTGTATCTAATGGCTTTAATCTGCTGTGTTTCACTATGAATACTTCTTGTTTCTTGAAACATGGGTTTTATAATTCTCCAGAGAGCCTGCTGTCGCCTTGTGTTTATATGCCACATCATTCTGAAACTGAAGGTGATCCATACATTGTTTTTTACCTCCTGATAATGCTACAGAATAGCAATTATGCTATCCTACCCACTGAACACCATGTTCTTTGCCTTGGAGGAACCGAATCCTAGGAATTATATCCAAATCAATACTGTTTCTTTCTCTACTAATGCCCATCTCTTCTTCCTCCTTGTTGGCCCAGCTTCCATTCTTGCCTTTCATTCATCTCCTTTATCATATAATTGATACTTTCAAGAAGAGAGCTCATACCATCCGTCTTGTTAACTTCTGTAAAAGCATACCAAGTAATTCTCACTTCGATGTTAGCTCTGGGAATCTGTCAGCAATTGATTTGGGACAGTCTTTGAAATTATAGGCATCTCCAATATTGCTCTTAAGCAGCCAACTCCTGCTTCACAGCTGTCCTGATTGTTAGGTTCAGGATATCTTTGCTCATCCGTTGCCATCTCTCAAAGGCAGGGTGTCTTAATTGTGTGTCTTCATTGTGTAAGCAAAGGCAAATTTTACCAATGTTATTGGTATTGGGCCTTCATGAGCAATACATTGTTTAAAAAATACATATTTGGGCCTGTCTTTATAATACTGTTTATGCTGAAGCATGGAATATGTACCAAGTGCAGGCTGTCCTGCTATGCCATCTCTCCGTTAAAAAATTTGGGATGTGTTCTGTGGATACTTTTTAAATAAGAAGAAAATAAGGGATAAAAATGATATTTTACCTTCTTGCATGCAGCCATAAAAAACCTAGATATTATAAAGTAAGGGTAAATAGTTCTGTCTTTTTAAAAAAACATTTCTCATTCTATCCCAATCCTCCACTTTCCTCTCTGCTCTCCTTTTCTTCTTCCTACCCTTTATGTCTCTCTAACACAGAGTGAAACCCAAATTAGAATCATAGAATCATAGAATCATAGAATTAGCCGGGTTGGAAGGGACCTCAGAGATCATCTAGTCCAACCCTTGACCCACCGGAGCAGTTGCTAGACCATGGCACTGAGTGCCACATCCAGTCTTTTTTTAAATGTCTCCAGGGACGGAGAATCTACCACCTCTCCGGGCAGTCCATTCCATAGCCTAATCACCCTCTCTGTGAAGAAATTCTTTCTAATATCTAACCTAAACCTCCCCTGGCACAACTTAAGACTGTGTCCTCTTGTCTTGTTGAAGGTCGTCTGTGAAAAGAGTCCAGTTCCCACCTCGCTACAGCCTCCTTTCAGGTAGTTGTAGACAGCAATGAGGTCTCCCCTGAGCCTCCTCTTCTTCAGGCTGAACAGCCCCAGCTCTCTCAGCCTCTCCTCATAGGGCCTGTGCTCGAGTCCCTTCACCAGCCTGGTTGCCCTCCTTTGGACCTGCTCCAGGACCTCTACATCCTTCTTAAACTGAGGGGCCCAGAACTGGACACAGTACTCGAGGTGTGGCCTAACCAGCGCTGAGTACAGGGGAAGAATCACCTCCCTGGACCTGCTGGTGACGCTGTTTTTGATACGGGCCAGGATGCCATTGGCCTTCTTGGCCACCTGGGCACACTGCTGGCTCATGTTCAGTTTCTTGTCGATGCAGACTCCCAGGTCCCTTTCTGCCTGGCTGCTCTCCAGCCACTCTGTGCCCAGCCTGTAGCGCTGCATGGGGTTGTTGTGGCCCCAAAACATCAGCAAAACATCTACTGTTTTCACAGATATGTAGTGGCTGAGCTGACATTTTGTCTAATGTATAATCTACAAAGGAATATAAAAGGAATAGTCAATGTTTTATTTTTAACAAATAACATCTGTGCTAACATGAGCATAGCGGGAGGCTATTTTTATTTTATCACTTAGCTTGGATGTATACTGACTGCTGGTAAATAGCTTTAATTCAGTAGATATTTTGGGTTGGAATCAATGTGTTTTCCCAATCTTTCCATTATTAAATACTCAGTATATATTAGTTTTCTCCAGAGCAAATACGAGTATTTGTACTATTCCTATAGTAGCTCATAACTTTAATATTGTTTTCTGAAACTGCTTTATTTCCTGACTACAACTTAGTTGGATTTTATAGAATGCCAGAATGTTTTCATGTTTCCATTGTTGCTGAAAATCCACATGACACAGTGAAATGCTAATTAAAAGTTATTTCTCTTGAAAATAATTTTGTAATGCTAGTGGATGAAAACAGTCTAAAAATACTTTTCCATTCTTTGTCTTTCATAGTGAAATGTGAAAGGAAAAAAATATGATACATTCTGGACTAAATAAAGCAGGTTGTATCAGAGCTTATATTTTAGGGGTGTACACCTAATGATACGGTTTTCCAGTTTCCACATTTTAATGTGAAAGCAGAAGGCCTTGCAGGCAACTTCAGTATCAAGAGCACCCCACAAAGATGCTATAACCTTTAGAGTTTCTCCGCTTTACCTCTTTGTGACTAAACTTTTTTTTTTTTTTTTTAAATGGGAAAATTAAATTCTCTGTTTGGTCAGAGATTTGGCTTTCTTCCTTTATTTTAATTCGGCCTGGTTGGTCACATCCTTCAGACACTTTGAGTTCCAAGTTCCAAGTAGCTGTGTGTATGATAAATTGTGATTATCAAGCTAGGAAACCAGTATGTTGAACTTAGGTGTTTATGTACAGATTCTAAATTGAAATGGCTGGAGGGATATAGTTTACTATGTTGAACATTTTAAAGCAATATTTTACATAAACTGCAGTATGCTAGCTGCTTTACAGTTAGTTCAGGTCATCTCTGTTTCAGTGGTCTGCAACAGCAAACATATGAGGATCTCTGAAAAAGCAGGAAATACACAAATGCCAACTCAGATACTGTTTCATCACAGTGGAAATGTTAGGAGCAGAAAAGAGAGGTGGAGTGAGAATTGATTCCATGGAACTGGGCCACATGAAATTTGCCTAAACATGTATGTAGAGTTTCATCTTGTGACCATTAGAAACATGTATGTGATTTGGAAGGAATTTTATGTCATGAATGACTGTGGTGTCAGCTTCCATCCCAACAGTTTAATAGCTTCTATAAATTTACCTAAAGCAGATAAAGCTTAGGTTTCCTGCTGAGTTTATCTTTATTTTATTATATTTAGTTATTCTATTTTTGCTTTGTTCCATTTGTCCTTGAGTTTCCAAGAAAAGCCTGGGAGTAAATTCATGCTTTTGAAAACCTATCTTCATCGACTGTTTCTATGTATGAGGCTTTGGGTCATAGAAAACAGACCCTAGATTATTGTTGAAGTCATCAATGAAACTAGATTTTGCTTTGGGAAGGAAAAGATTTTACACAAGTACCTGGATAGTCTCTGATTTTGAGAAAGTGTTAAGTACTCAGCTCTAAGTTTAAATATGAACTACAGCTGCATAAAAAAGTCTCTGGAGATGAGAAAACCAGACTGACCTCTTAAACATAAATTCTACCTCTAAAAGAATGAATAAGTACTCCCTTGTCTTCTATTCTGTTTTAATAAACCTTAGACCTAAAAAATGGAGTTAAGTAAAAATACTTACCATCATATGGTGAAGAAGTCCAGGCTAACAGGAATAGTAGTGTCATTTACACTCATCAGACATGTGACCTACAATGAACAGTAGACATCATAAATGAGTGTTTAAATGTCTCATGTTACAAAAGATATATTTGAATAGAATCATTAGCATCTAATCCTTATCATGTATATTTAAGATGTTAACTGTAAAATAATGTTTTGAATAGAATACATACCAACTCAGCAGGAAAAAATACTATCTGCTTTGGATATTTCCACTGTTTATAATTCTTGGGTATTGGACTGACTTTGTTCTTTCAGGCAGTCACTGCAAAGCTGTACTGAAACATGCACATAATTCACCTTCGTTTCTTTTTCTGTAGCATTTCTTATGATTTTTACATTTGAAATAATTTTTCTCCAACAAAGTAGAGGTAGAAAATGAGTTTTGGAATAGCTGGAGCTACCCTGAAGCTTTTGATGACCTCAAATTTGTATTTGACAAGTGAACCATGTATAAGCACAGGTGTACTCGGAGTGAGGAACATTGTTTTGAAAAGAAATTTGCACTGTCATGATGACTAATTTATAAGCCTTTCAATATCTGGCTAAAGCCATAAGGTTCTTTTTAGAAGCCTATACACTTAAAAATTTGCACCTGAAGGCAAATAATAGTGAGCTTGAAAACCAAAGGTTATAGATTTGAAAGGTACATCAATTCTGAAAATACAGAAGTTTCTCTGTGGAATGCCACTGAAGAGTGGAATCAAAGCAGAAATGTGTATGAGCTTTTAAAAGAATGGGTTAATATTCTTGTGTCTGTCATTCTGTTTTAATGATGTCAAAAGGATTGACATTTGAGGACACTGCTTATCTTATGTGTTCTAATTTGTAATGAAATTTATTTGGTAAACTACAGTGGGGTAGTAAAATTATTGCAGCTGTGTTTGTGAAAGAGTTACAAAACACTTGCAGTTATGTATAGGACTGGTGCTATATATTTCTGGTAGTGCAAAAAGGTATTGATTACTTTTCAATGTTTCCAAAAATACAGCGGGAAGGACAGTTGAGGAGAGTCATTATCTCATACATGAATTCATGAATTAAATAACTCATTGAACACATTCACAGGCATCTGGAGCAAAACAGACAGCAATGTTGAGAAAGACCTTAAAATATTTCCAAATTGTTTTAAAATTGTTAATGAAATAGGTTTTAATAGCATACTTTTTGATTAAAAAAATATTTCACTAAAAATGATGCAGAAGTTTATCACTTCAATAGATTAGCTAAAAATTAGTGACTCATTGTAATTGTGTAAAAAAACCAATTCAGTGTATATGCTTTTAGTGACAGTATTCATAAGATTATTTTAATAAGTATAGCAGAAGAGTGTACACTGCTGGCTGTATGTACAGTTAGACTAACAAGCTACACTGAGCATATTCTATTGCAGACTGCCAAATTTGTATCTCGTGTGGTTATATATATGAAATCTTTTGAAAAATATGGAAAATGTTAGGTATGCATGACTATAGATAATGTCCAAAGACATGAACATGTCTGTAAGGGGGTTTTTTGTCTCCACACTGTGTTGGGTAACTGCAGTGGTGTTTTGGAAGTGGGGGGCCAAAGGGGTGCCTCCTCTGCCAAACTGCTGGCAGCTCCCCTGCTTCCAGTTCTGGATGTGCCTTTGACCAGGGCCAAGTAGATATGGGAAACTAAGTGTGCCTCTGTGAGTAGTATAGTCAAGACAGTGAAAACTAAACTGTAAAAATAAAAAATAAAAAAAAGACTGGCGGAGAGGATGGGGTGAGAGCAGTGCCAGAGAAAAGAGACCAAGGTCGGTGAGGAAGGAGGGGGAGAAGGCACCTGAGCAGAGATTTCCCCATAGCCCATGGTGAGATGTCAGCTGTGCCCTCCAGCCCATGGAGGAGCGCGGGGGAGCAGTCTCTGAAGGGCCACAGTGGGGTAGATGTGGATTTGTACTCCCTGAAGTGTCACAGGTGGGCAGATGTGAAGCATCAGCCTGTGCAGGATCATGGGAAGGGGCAGATGTGGATCTGCAGCCATGGAGGACCCCGTGCCAGAGGAGGTGACTGCTCCTGAAGCAGCCGTGACCCTGTGTGCAGCCCAGGCTGGAGCAGTCTGTGCCTGAGGGACTGCACCTGTGGGAGGGGTTCCTGAAGGACTCTCCCATGAGAGGGACCCCGAGCTGGAGCAGAGGGAGATTGTGAGGAGAACTCACCCTGAGGAGGAAGGAGCAGCAGAAACACTGTGTGGGGAACTGACCCTAAACCCCCCCCTGCCCCTCCCCTGTGCCCTGAGGGGGAGGCGGCAGGAAAGGGATCCTTGGCAGGGGAGAAGGGAGGGGTGGGGGGGAAGGTATTAAGATCTGGTCATGTTTTTTCTTTTCCCTGGTCAATTATATTAGGGTTTTTTCCACTTTCCAAGTTGAATATGTCTGATTTTGCCCATTACTGTAACAGGAATGCAAACCTTCCTGTCCTTGTCTTGATTATGAGCCTTTGGATGGGTTTTCTCCTCCCTGTCCCATAGTGGGGGTAAGGATTTTGAGCGAGCAGAGGCCTGTTTGGTACCAGCTGGGCCTAAACCATGACTCACACAGCTGGACAGTAATACAAGTATATGAGAAAGGTAACTCCTAATATAAATACGTAGGTGTCCAGAGGTGAATGTCATCAAAGAGCTAAATTAAATACTGGGTTTTGAATTGAATAACAAAGTTGACAGTGAAGAATAATTCCATTTCATAGATGCCATTCTTCATTGTCATGCATGGAGTAGCTCTGAGCAGTAGTTGTTTGAGGACAGCAAGGTAGCAACTGAATAACATGAGACTCATGGGTTATCTACATGATTTTACTTTTATCAGTAAAAAAGTAATTTTATAACATTCTCTGATTTAAAAAAATTATAAAACTACTGAATTTACCTTTTTTTTTTTTTTTTTTTTTTGCTTGCATTTATGTATATCTCCTGATAAAGCTTTCAAAAGTGTTTCCACACTTTAATCAGAGTCTGCTAATCCAGTTCTGAGGGCAGTTTCCTATGGGTTCCCATCCTGTAACTGCTTGTAACAACCTAAAGTTCACTCTCCTAAAACTCAAGGTCTTGGCTTTAATATTCATGTGGTCCATATCTCTAAGATTGTGAATTCCACCAGAGCATGACCACTGCAGCTCAAGCTGCCACTGGTCTTGATCTTTGTAATTAGGTCATCTGTGTTGGTAAGAAACAGGTCCAGTAATGGTTCTCCTCTGCTTGGGCTGTCATCACCTGGAATAAGAAATTATCCTCAATGTTCTCCCAAGAGTCTCCTAGACTTCTTACAGCCTGCTGTGCAGGTTTTCCAGCAGATGTTAGATGTTAGAGTGGCTGAAGTCCCCCAGCTGGATCAGAACATGCAAGTGTGATGCTTCCTGCAGCTGAAGTAAGAACACTTCATCAGCAGGCTCCTCTCAAGTGGGTGCCCAGTAATGAACACCAGCCAGGAGGCTTCCTTTGTTGGCTTGGCCCCTGATTATCATTAATAAGCTTCCAGCCTGTTCAGTGCTGTTTTTCAATCTGTGCAGTCAATCAAGTTCTTTCACATAACAACCCCTTCCCTCCTCCTTTGCCTGTCCCTTCTGAGCAGTTTGTAGCCATTGTTTGCAGCACTTCAGTTGTGACATTTGTCCCACCAGGTTTCAGTGACAGCAATCTAATCATAGCTTTCCATCTGTGCAGTTTCTTCCAGCTACTCATGCTTTTTATTTACACTACCTGCTGTTTTAAAGATTTGCTGTGTTTTAAGGATAGGGTGGTAAGTAATTGCTGAATTAATTATTTGGACATAATTGGAAATAGGGGGAAACTCAGAATGTTTAGCTTTCAGAAGTTAAGTTTTGATATTTGTACTTTAAGGCACTAATTTTCTGTCATTTTCTGGTTTAAAGTTTTGTGCCACAAGACACTGCTGTGTTGTTTCTTGGAACCTTACTCTTGAAGCTGTTCCACGAAGCTAAAAAGGTCCATTTCAGGCTGCAAGCCTGAGAATGTGTCTACATGAGAAGGTTTTCATTTTTCTTTAGAAAGCTAACTGCTATTTGAAACACTGTAAGAACTGGCTGAAGAAACTAGATAAACAGCAGATTCTGGGAACTTGAAGTAATTCAAATCAATGTTAATTTTCAAGACTAAAGAATGAGTGCTGAGCTGTTGCCAGGGATTATCTTTTTCTGTGAGTTGAAGTACCTCTCTATATATGCCCTTTCCAAGAATAAGTATGAAGTATGTGGTTTAGATGTGTTTTATTATCATAAAAATGGCACATTCTTTTAGAGTCCAGTGATTTGTCCCTCCTTTGTTTATGGCGTGCTCTTTAAGTTACTTATTTCATCCTGCAGTTCTGTTTTGCATCCCATTCCTATTAGAAGAAGGCATGATCTCACAGATAGCCACAGCTTGAACTATATATGAATGTCTTAAATTACCACAGACGACAGACAACAGCTTTCTATCTCTGGAAGAGTGCCATACATATATACGTATACCCGTATAGAGCATATTCTGCTATATACGTAGTGGTGAAAGATCATTTGCTAGGCACATTCAGTATGTTTAGCTGTGTGGTCTTCAGGAATGACTGTATGTTGTTTTCATTACCAGCAAGCATTACATCTGTCTTGTCAGCTCTGAACTTAAGCAGCTTACTTATTCCTTGCACCTTATCACAGCAGGGCACTTGGCAAGCTGAGAGACTACACTGTCCAAGTCTGACAAATTTAAGTCATAAAGAGATGTCAGCATCGTAATAATGGCACTGTAGCCTACATCATCTTCCAATTTCTGCAGTTGCCTGTGTGTTAGAGTGACATTGTATGACAGATAGTTCTCTTGGTGGACAGCCATTGTTACTGTCTGGTTTTTCAGCAGAGAAGGGGTGTCCAAAGATGCCATAACAAAATCACACATAAATTGATGTCAAGTTTCTTAAATGAGCAATAAGTATATTAAATTAATACTGCATGAAATTTAACTTTGTTATACTGGAGAGATACAATACTGGGGAGATACAAGATATTCCCAAGCAGAGGTTGTGGCAAATCAAATATATTTGAAGCATTGTATATTCTGCTCCTTTTTGGACATGAGAACGGTGTCAGGAGATGTGTTTTTGTGGAAGTTTAACTCAACAAGGCTGTGAAGAAAGAGGCCATTGCAAATATAATCTTTGTTTTAAAGACCTTCTTATTCTAGTTCAGAAGTAATACACATGAAACTTCAGTCTTGCACTTGATGTCTCATGTTTGTCATCCCTTTACTACAGTTGTAACTGTCTAGTTATTTTTAATGTCAAGACAACATGTTAGCTATTGAAAGGGTAGCTGAAGGGAGTGAAACAAATAGAAAATTAATATTTCCTGCTTCTGTATGATACTCAGCTGAACCGAACATATGTTCAGTGTATTGTTTTTCTTCTGCAATATTAATTATCAGTTCCTCAGTGACAGAACTACAGTGTTACATGATTTTGGAGAACTTCCAAATCTCTTTCAAATAATAATTCTGGACCTATATTGCAGATGTCATTTTGTGAGGCAGGGTTGCTTTTAGACCATCATGGAAGAGTATATTTCATCTCTATGAGGGATATTTTCTAACTGAAATCTTTTTGCTGGGTAATTAACTTTCTGGCCATAGTACAATGCAGTGTAGACTGATCCTGTAAGATGTCTGTAAGATGCATTTTCCAGTTCAGCATCATAATATTAGGACACACCCTCTATCTGAAAAATACTGTGGTCACCATGAAAGTTGTCTTTGAGATAACTAAAATGCAAACCACCTTCCCTGTGAAGATAAGCTGAAGAAGTTGAGGCTGTTAAGCCTAGAGAACAGGAGGCTCTGAGGAGACCTTATAATTCCAGAATGTGAAGGAGGCCTACAAGGCCTACAAGGGGTAGGGCTTTTTGTACAGGTGTGTAGCAAGAGAACAAGGGGAAACGGTTTCAAACTTGACAAGGGGAGGTTTAGGTTAGATATTAGGAAAAAATTCTTTCCTGTGAGGGTGGTGAGATGCTGGCACAGGTTGCCCAAGGAAGTTGTGGCTGCACTCTTCCTGGATATCCTCAAAGTCAGGTTGGATGGGGCCTTGAGCAACCTGATGTAGTAGAGAGTGTCCCTGCCCATGCACTGGGGTTAGAACTAGATGATCTTTAAGGTCCCTTTCAACCCATAAACATTCTATGATCATGAAGTCTGTTTTACCCTTAGGAATTTTCCATTTGCATTAATCCCATCTACTTCTTTACCTAGACATGGTAGAAATTCTCTGATTATAGCAAGTAGAAATTAGATAGCTTTTAAACAAAAATTGAAATTTTTCTACTTTCTGATGGATATGCTGTGTTAAATTAATGGGAAATATGCTTGTAGGAGCTAAAAGTTAACTGAATGCATCATAGAACAGATCTGCTCTTCCTTGGTCGTACTTTGGGTATTATTTCCCTGCTATGTAAGCTCACATGTAAGTAGTTGCATTGCTTTTACATACATACACACGTATAGGCACACATGTATTTCTATTCAAAGAATAGGGGAAGCATAACAAAATGAAATTCCTTTGAGACCAGCGTTTGTCCAACTCCAACAGATATGGGAGTAACTAGCTAATATATATTTATATTATCATTTTTGTGTCTTTTAGAGACATAACTGATTACATAAAACTAGAAAGATTTCAATTATTTGTTCATTTTGCGGAGAGATTAAAAGTCTGAATGAACCAGGGGCACTTTATATAAGTTTTTATTTTCCTACATTCCAAATGCAGGAAATTATCCAGAGAGAGTTTATGGTAACTATTGTCTAATTTCTGTGCTTCCGCTGTTTATTTTCAATTTTTTTTTTTTTTTTTCTCTTTAGCCCTCATGAGATCAGTGATTTGAGGTGTCCTAATGTTCTCTTCTGCTTTAAAGCGTTTCTTCATGACATTACCCTATCATAATCTCATTTATACTAATATTCTTGAAACTTCTGACTAGAATTTTTAGCTTTTCCCTCAAGTCAGAAAAGAGAGAATCTTCATTTGTAAGAGGCAGAAGGGCTTTGGTTACTTGTGATGACTTTCACAGATTTGCTGTTTACTGGAAAAATGCACAAAAAGCATTTAAAAGCTCGGTTGCTTTTATACATTTTAACATGGGTATGCAGCATAGCATTTATTAGATAAATGTTATGTATATTTTTGATTCCTGCTTTTCAGCAGTATTGTAGGTTTTATTAAAACGCACACACACTTATACACACACATATATATTTATATAAAACATACTTTTATATAAGAACCTCTTGAGTATACCATTGTGGATTTTGTTTTACTAGAGAGAATGTAGATGAGTAGTCATAAAAGGATGCTTTTTTTACTTTAATGGCTGTTTCCAAAGTTAGTGACAGCAGAAGAGATATGACAGCCAGGAGATTTTTTGTTACTGTACTCCTGTATTGATTTACTGGAACTGAATGACATAACCTTACCACGTTTTTTCCCAGTTATTGTGGTTTAGTTTTTGTAGCTTTCAGCCACTTTGGGTGACAATGCCAGAGAAATATGAAGTTTGAAAGGATTCCTGATATGTTACTTGAAAGCAGCAAATCGCTGCAAATCATTATTCACTGGATGATATTTGCAGCTGTTACTTTTCAAGGCTTTCCTTCCCTGTTTATACAGTTGATTAATTATGACTCACATGCAGTCAGGTGTCAGAGGAGTACTTGTTGATGAGACACTCTGTAATTCAGAGCTTTGTGCTGTCCTCGACAGCTCCTAGTAAATTACAAACATTTGTTCAAATATTGTTAAATTTATGTGGTTCAGACCTGTTTTGTAATTATTTTCAAAATAAGTGGAACAAAACAAAAGCACAGAAATTACAAGAGCAGGTAAGCAACGAAAAACTAAGGGAGATAAATTAGATATTTATCCCCAAACAGTTTAGTTTGAAAGAGGAAAACTGAGATCAAGATTCTTGTCAAGTTGACTGTGATGAAATGATTATAAGCAGTCATTGAGATTATGGATGTGACTTGGTAAATTTTCAATATATGTCGTGTGTGAAAGGAGGGTTGGTCTTGCAAACTCTTTTTCTCCTCTCTTATTTTTTTTATTTTATATTTAAGATGAGACAGCAGGGATTGAGCCATCTCTCAGTATTGAATCTTGAACTGTAGAGTGCTTTGTAACCAAAGCAACTAATGGTTAAATATTTTTGACTGTTTGAAAGAAAAGAAAGTTTTAAAGTGCAAGTGAACATTGTGTCTAAGCAGAAGTAAGAAGATGCACACCCTAAAGCTACAGAGAGGAATGATTAGTGTCCATGCAGTTCATTTGGGTAAATACCGACATAATATTTGAGCATTACAGTTACTAATTTTTTCTGCAATGCAGCAAAATCTGAGCATAAAATGTCTGTATAAAAATATTGAATTCTTAAATAAGCATAACAATACTTTAAAGATTTGAATATTACTTAGTTTTGATAAGGAAAAGGATGTGCTTTCATGTTCGTAGATAATGTTTACATATGTGCAATAAATTGGATTTCCTATTACCATTGTAATAACAGTAGTAGAATTGCTAAATAAGGATCTCAGGTGGTTTCTTTCTTGCCTTGCTATATTTAAGCTGTTCAGCTGTTCAAAATTAAGACTTGGGAATCTCTGTGTACCTAGGACCTAATTACATCCCTTCTCTCAATAATATCTTTCTTTACCTAGTGTGTGTGATCACAAATATAAGCTAGGTATGTAAAACACAGTCATTGGTTCCTGAAGATTTTATTACTCAAAGTTGCCTATATGTTGATGTCTGTCAGCTGAAAATCCGTGAAAGAAACCACCCACTGCTTTGGATTTTGTGATTATGCTGTCACATAATGCTATACTTGTATGGTATAGGAAGTAGTAATTGCTTTAAGATTTTGATGATCTGGGATTAAATTTGGTGTAAACACGGTAACCATTATGTTGCAGGTATTTCAAAGATTTTCCCTTTCAGATGATTATGATTTAGTTCTATGCATGTAGGTCTCTTGTCTAGTCTCTCTCTCTCATCAGAGAGCCTTTCAAGCCATTATGAAACAGTATGAATGATGTCCACAGTATTTATACTGCCTTATGTTTTCTCCAAGGGGTGAGTAGTGTTGCCGCAATATTTTGCAGAGTATATTTTTCCCTATTTTCAGGAGTGGTTTTTTGGTTGATTGGTTGGTTGCTTTTTTGAGTGCTGGCCTCCCAACTTGTTTTCATCAAGTCAGTCTGGGGAAGAAATGTTATTAGGAAATAACAGTGCCCTGGGAGTAGAGAGTGCTTAAGATACTAGGTAGTAGTTCTTGAGCGGATTTGTGGCAGTCTTGTCCTCTAAAAGCTATCTCCTATATTGTCACATTTGTTTTGGAAATTTCCGCTAAGCTTCTGTTTAGGCAGCTGAGCTGAACTGATGCTCTTCTGACCCCTAGCCAGTGATGTACTTCGAGTGTAGTAACTCTGTAGAGACCAGTTTAAAGAAGGATGACTGATCACAGTTTACTTGTAGACGAGTTTTAGAGGTCACCAACAAACAGCACACCTATGATTTTTTTTAAGTAGTATTTTTACTGAGACTAGAAACATTTATTAGAGGTTTGGGATTTTCTCCCTTACTATATAAATGCTTTATAGCAGGAAAAATCGCATCCTTTCATGGAAATAGGGAATTACTTTTAAAATTAGCTCAAATCATTGAAACTAACCAAAATATTTAGGTTGAATTAGAATTATTTAATTTGTTTTTAATTTTTAAAAAATTCTAGAAGGTTTAGAAAGCTTTAATTCTGCTCTGGCTTGGGAGTTTTTTGTCACTAGAAAGTTAATGTATTTAATTCAGAAAATTTCAAAATACAAGTGTCACTGGGGGAAAGTCATCCCAGAAATGTTTTTTTATTGTGTTTCTATGGCACTGATTCCTGCTTCACAGATAATTTCATATATAATTTAGATTTCTTAAGTATAGCTTCTGTTTTGGATTTAAAATTTCCCTGATCTACTTACAGTTTGATTGGAAGGTCAGATTACTTCATTGAATAGTCCTGAGATCCTTTAAAAACTGAAAAAGATGATCTTACTAAATATAACATATACAGTTTTTTAGACCTGGATTTTAACTGTGAAGAAGAAATTCATGCTGTTGAACAAGACAATCTAATATAGTAAATCTGTAAGAATGAGTGAATTGTATAAGGCTCAAAAATACATATACGAAAGTGTATCAAGACTACACCACTGTGAAGAAAAGCTGTTCTACATTAATATATTAAAAATAAGAGGAGCAGTGAAAATCTTTTCAAATTTAGCTCTTATTATACTTGCTGGTGCTGCATTTAAGGTGTTAACAGTAGTATTTATTTTGTGAGAAGATTATAAACACATGATTTTCTGTGTTGTATTTCCTTGGTAGGTCTTTATTCTAAAATAACTAGGAATATGAATGTATAATTGTCTATAGCAGGTTAGAATTTCTTAGGGAAGGTTTGTAGTGCAGCACTCAGAGCTTTTGGTGAAGTATCTAAATTATGTGTTTTTTAATTTGTAATGTATTTCTTCTTATCTAAAGTCAAAGCTTTGAACTTTTCAAAGGTGTCCTAAATAGCAAATCCCGAGTAGCAAACCTGAAAGGAGAAAGACTCTATATAAGAAAAGCGGTAGTTTGTGGGTTCTGTTAAAAAGTCTTATTACAATGTTCAGTAAGTCAGTCACTGGGATGCTCTTGAGACAACCCTGTCCAGGGGATTTTCCTGAGGCAGGGAAATGCCAGGGCAGCAGAGAGAAGTGCCAGGAGTCAGCAGTTCTCTTGAGAGGTGCTGATGAGTCCTGTGCCCTTGCCAGAGGAACCACTACCACCCCACCACCTCAAAGCATCCTAGGGAGTGCAGGTGACCACGATGTGTAGTAGTTTATGCAGAAGAGTGTTGACAGCATGGCAGTAAAAAAATGTCAGTGGTTGTTACCCTTTCAGTAGGAGCTTAGCTATGGTATCCATCCTGCAGAAATCTCTGTACTTACCAGGACCAATGTGACTGCCCAGTCAAAGTCCTGTGAAAATGTGCAGCCACCCAAGTCTCAGGCTGCTGGTAGTGCCTGAGCCTTTCTCTGGTAATGGATGTGAGTAGCATGGACATCTGTGTGAGGTCTGATGGTCTGCTGAGAGTGGGCAACACACAGAAGTTGGAAGTCTCCATACTGGTAGAAAGCTGTAGCATAGTTGCCCTTACTGAACCTTGGTAGCATGAACTCCATGATTTGAGGTGAGGCTGTCAATGGCAAAGATTGTTCAGAAGGGAAAAGCAAAGAAGGAGAGTCAGAGGCGTTACCATTTACGTCAAGACATAGATGTGAAGAGCTGTCTCTGTAGAGTAGCCATGAGCAGATGGGAAGCTTATGACTGTGACTGAGACAACAAAGGGAACCTTGTGGTTGCTGTTTACTACATGCTGCCCAATCAAAGAGAGCCTATTGACAAAGCCTCCTTAATCCATGTAAAGCAGGCATCATGCTTGTGTGCTCTCATCCTGCTGGGGGACTTGAGCCACTCCAAAAAGTAGCACATCAAGCGGTAGGCAATCCATATTTCTGGAACTGATTGAGGATAAATTCTTAAGCCAGGTAATTGCCGTACGACAGAAAGTGTGATATTGGAGCTGATGGTCACCAACACAAGTGAGCTAGAAACTTTAACTCTGTAATAGTTTTACTATTTCACAGAATCACAGTATTGTCGGAGTTGGAAGGGACCTCTAGAGATCATCTAGTCCAACTCTCCTACAAGAGCAGGATCATCTAGAGAACTTTACCCAGGACTGCATCCAGGCAGGTTTTTAATATCTCCAGAGAAGGGCACTCCACAACCTCCCTGGGAACCCTGTTCCAGTGCCTTGTCACTCTCATAGTAAAAAAGATTTTTATTATGCTTAAATGGAACTTTCTATGTTGCAGCTTTTGCCCATTGCCCCTCATCTTGTCACTGGGAACTGCTGAGAAGAGCCTGGCTCCATCTTCCTTGCACCCACCCTTCAGATACTTGTAGACATTAACAAGATCTCCACTCAGCCTTCTCTCCTCCAGGCTAACGAGTCCCAGTTCAAGATGTTTCAGAGGTGTTTTCACTAAGAGAGTCGGGAAAGCTCTTTTTAGATACAATTATTTTCAAGATTTAGAAAAACCTTCTTCATGTCTAAAATTGACACCAATTGAAACCCTGAAGAATAAACTGATAATGTGAACTCATTTTTTATCAGCAAGATCAGAATCTCTATCTTAATTTTTAAATTAAATTTTGAGCCTACATTTTAAACTGTTTAAATATAAGGCAGTGTTTCAATTGATGTAACTTCTCAATACAGAGAAAAGCTTACAAAGTCAAAGTAACTTTTAGAAATTTCAGCTTTAGTGCTGAAATATAGCAGTGCTGCTATAAAATTATGACAATATAAATAGGCTAAGTAAATTTAGGCTTTAAAGGGCAAGGAGGTTTCTACCTGTCTATTTAAGGAAACCTTGAACAGTCTTGCAGTGCTAATAAAGTCTGCTGACAGGCCCAGTGGTGTTAGTGCTAGAGCACTATCACTTTGTGAGTGATCCTGGTATGCTAATTGATTCTCAGAATAAAGGAATGGGCTCAAAAACCTGGTGAGTTACTTTCTGTCTGATTTTTAATTCAGAACACTAATTGAAACTGATCCTCTGTGTAGTTTTATTAGTAAAAAGTCTGTTGAAAAATATTTAGGTTTTTCTAGAGCATTTGTATCATTCTAAACCACTGAATAAATTGCAAACTACTGCTGGAATCTATCAATCTGCTCTCTGCACACAGCGAGCTCAATGCAAGTTTATTGACAATGACTATTTGCTTTTCAGTCTTCATTTAAATGGGAAACCAAATTGTAGGAGATTGACAATTACCATTCAACTTACTATTGATTTTTTTTTTTAATAAAAGAAATGTTGGAGTCCTAGATACAGTTTTAATGAAATAATGAGCTTCCTGACTAGAGCAGCAGACTGAGCTTTGTCTGCAGTGATGAATTGACCATGTCAAACTTTGCAATCTAGTCTAGTGAAATATTTTACTGTGAAAGTTTAATTTTCATTCGTTATTTATGAAAGCAGTAGTACTGTCACAATGTGTTATCACAGAAGTGGCATTTTGTATGATTTATTTTAATGAGTGTCACTCATTGACATGTTTAGTGATTTTTGACCCATATTTAATGCTAAAATCTCTTAAGTGTGTTCTGAAATACAATGAATCTACCATTATTATTTTCTTCTTAAATCAACACATAACACATTTTCCATTGTATCTCATCTCCTACTCTGTAGTGGCAGTTTATAAGAAATAATGGGGCAAAAGAATTTTACCCTGCTTTTTGTGATATCTTTTCTGTCAAGACCTCATGCTTGGTAAAACACGTATACAATTTTTTAAAGTATTGTGTGCAACTTTTCTGAAGAATCTATTAGAATGATTGTTCTTTAAGAATCTGTATTAATTCATGATCATATGGCAATGGAGGACATACAGCACATTGCTTGCTGATAACAACACTCTCCTTACAGGAGGTATCATCTTTACTTTAAATGCAGCAAAGTAAAGGTGTAATAGATATCTCTAAGTGAGATTAAAACTGAATATCTAATAGTCTTATAAGAGAGCAGTCTAGCTGGGTTTATATTATAAGTTAAATATTTTAAATCAGTTAAAAACACAAGACACACAAAAAGGACTGGAAATTGTATCTTAAGGTAGATATATGCACTACATTTTGTTTATTTAAGTTTTATGGTTTTGGCTTAGCAGTGGTAACAAAATAATTAAAAATTATTGGTAAAAATCCTGAAAGACTTCAGTTCACTTCCATGGTTCAGCTAACACTGATACAGCAGTAATAAAATACTATATTTGACATACATTATTAAAAATTCAGTCGACTTGCTGCTCTATTAGGAGATTTTTTAAAAGATTCTAAAATATCTGTTTCTTGCATCTGTGGACCCTTGTGTCTATGTGTATTGAGTGTAGATTTTGATAGTGGAGGAGAGAGGGGAACTCAGAACTGAGTCTGGGGGCTGCCCTGTGCAAGACTCATCTGTGTCCAGCTGGCTCCATTGGACCCACCACAGGACAAAGCTGCTCCCAATAGCCAGGCTGGTGGTGCCTCTGGAAAAACATACTTGGGAAAGGGGAAAAAACAATGCACAGCAGCTGTGAGGGGAGAGAAAGAAAAATAAATGTGTGACAAACAGCCCTGCAGACACGAAGGTCAGAGAAGAGGGAAGGGGAGGAGGAACTCCAGGTGCCAGAGCAGAGGTTCTCCTGAAGCCTGTGGAGGGAACCATGGTGAAGGCTGCTGTCCCTGTGGTCCATAGAGAACCACACCAGAGCAGATATCCACACTGCAGCCCCTGTAGGATCCCTGCTGGAGCAGGTGGATATGTCCTAAGGAAGCTGCAGTTGTGAAGAGTCCATGGAGGAGCAAGGTCCTGCAGGACCAGCTGCCTGCAGAGGGGAGCCCACACTGCAGCAGGTTTTCTGGCAGGAACTGTGGCCCGTGGGAAACCCATGCTGGTTTAGTCTCTTTGTGAAGATAAAGTTGAAAAGGATGGCTTTTTCTGAAGTCCTTGGAGAGAACAGTACTTACTGGAACAGTTCATTGAAGGTTGTATCCCATGAGTGACATTCCATGCTGAGGCAGCAGAGAAGTGTGAGGTGGAAGGAGTGGCAGAAAGGAGCCCGTATGAACTGACCTCAGCAGTCCTGATTCCCTGTCCCCTTGCAGTGCTTGGTGGGTGACGGGAGGTAGCGGAGCCCAGAATGAAGAAGTGAGGTTGAGCCTGGGAAGAAGAGGGGCAAATGAGGGAAATGGTTTTAGTTTTGATTTTGTTTCTCACCATCCTACTCTGATTGGGGTTTTTTGTTTGGTTTTTTTTCAATAAATGAAAGAATTTTCACAAATTTAAATCTTTTTTGCCCACAGAGGTGATTGGTCAGACTTACAAGCTTTTCCATATTATTTTCTCCCTGTTCCTTTTAAGGAAGTGGGATGGGAGGGTGTCTGGGTAGGCATCTGACAGACTCAATCCACCATGCTGCAACAATGTACCTTCTGCAGTCAATGTGATTTTTTTAAGATAGAAGTAGCTACCATGTGCTTTTTGTGAGAAGAGAATTTTTAAAACATGAATGCTGCAGTAATTTGATTGTTTAGCTATATATTTTTGAAATTGAAAAATCAGATTCCTGTGTTGCCTGGGTGCTTCCTGTGACTTCCTTTTTTCTAATGTTTCTTTCACTCTCTTGTAAACTGGTATCATTATCATACTTGTTATCTTCAGGCTGAATAAGAATGTAAAGATAAAGCATTATTACTATTCACTACTCCATATATATCCACTATGCATAAATTATGATTAATATTCTTATAAATGGAGATTTGCTTGCAAGTGTGTGAGTTTTGAACAGTAAGGTTTTCACATATTATTAAGGTTCTTAGAATCCTTACGCATAAAAGAAAGGGAGAACCTTCTGTGTGTAGCATAAAACATTTAGCAAAGAAGCTATTAAAAAATACAGAGCTTAGACAAGCTGGTCTGAAGGAGAACCTTACAAAAATGAATGGACATCTGTTTGTCAGCCCTGACTGTATTGCTATACAGTTCAATTTGTATTGCCTCTGTCTGCTTCACTGCAATAATTTTATCCCCTGAAGACTGAATCTATTCAAAACATCTGTCCTAGTGATTGAAAAAAAATATTTCAAGCCATAATTTAAAACTGAAATATACAGTGAAGTAATGCCATACAGCAGTCACACTCAGCCTGTTAGCCCTATAAAATATCCCTTCTGATGTGTAAAGGATGGTACAGGTTACTGTTGTCACCTGAAAAGGATTTTGTCACTACAGATTACTGTTGTCACCTGAAAAGGATGCAGTTATGTGTTTGTGATGTCTGTGCAATGCACATAAGTCGTCAAAACCTTGATGATACATAATAAGTGTTCTTTGGTAGAATTATAGCTGAGTTGCCCTTGCTGTGAATTAAGACAATAGTTCTTAGGAATTGCAATCTTTTTATCTAGAAAAATATCTTGATGATATAAACCAGTACTGAATACGTGGAATTCTCATAAGTGCAAACCTGACAGTCCCTTACAGCTAGCCAGGACAGAATATTATACGTGGTATAGCTGCCTTGGCTTTACAAGGATTGTTGCATTATAATTCTAAAAGTCTTCTCTATTTTTTTTATTATCTGCATGATAATGCTAAAGTCTTCAGTGTTCATGCTACATTTGTGCAGCTTCCTTCTGTTGTGTGAAATCCTGAGTTTGAGCAGCCCTCAGATTTCTTGGTTTTGCCATGGAATTGAATACGCGGTGGTGCTGTGTTTCACATTTTGTTGCTACAGCGCAGCCCCTGGCATTTCCATATTTGTACAGTGTAATTGTTTTTATATAATTCTTAATTGTTTACATCTGTAATGTAAACCAATGGGAAAGAAGGAAAACAAGCAAGAAAAGAATAGTATAAAATAAAAATAATAATAAAAAAGAACATACCATCTCTAAAACACAGAAGAGCTATAAATATTGGTGTTACCGAAAACACTTGACACTACTCACAGAGCATTCACCTTCAAATGCTACACAAAATATACCTTGTAACACTCTGCCCTGTGAGCATTACCAAAATTATTCTGAAAAGGTTATTTTGAACGAATATTTGAATAGCAATTTAGCCTTGTTTCAGTTAGGAATAACCTTTTAAAATTCTGCCCTCAAGAGACATCAAGTTGTTAGCTTGCAGGCCACTTCATGATGAGCACACCAGATGTGTACCGCCCTGAAACCTCTACATACCAAAAAACTAGGTTGGTGTGAGGTAAACACACTGCTTAAAGACCTTTGTCTGAATCATATTTCCTGTATAAAGTTTAAAAGTCTGGATGTGCATTAGCATTAATTTATCATTAGGAATTCCAGATACTGAAGAATAAAAGTGTAGGAGACCAAACAAAGGGACTGGTCCACCTGGTGGTCCACTTGTCGTCCCCCAACACAGAGAACTGTTTGCTGGTAAGTGTGCAAGCAGCGGTAAGAGATGAAACTTGTTGGGAGCAAGGCTGGGGACACTCCCTGGGCTCTACCAATGAATGTCTCGAACACTCATAGAAATGTATCCATAAAAAGAAACCTCTTGGAAAGGAGGGATCTGAAACAAAGGGAAGATTGTTGAGGAATACCAGAAGTCTATACTACGACCTTAATAACCATTAATCTCCTGAAAAGAAACCTTGAGAGACAGGAAGGGAAATATTATGCCAAGAGGCATGAAGTCAGCAGAACCTGCAGTCATTGGGGAGAAGGTTAAAGCAGGGGGACATTGTGACCACCACCCCAAATTAGGACTTGCCCAGCCCCCTCCAACATTAGCATGTTCGTTAATTTACACATCAAGCAGGGACAAACAAACCAAAAGTAAATGGTGTGGTTAGCAAGAGAGAAGTGCTGGGATAAATAAACAGAGCAGAGAATGGAGCTTGGGTGGATACTCTTTTTCCACACCAAACACCCCTTTGGCTGGTCTGATGCTGGATCCAGGACTTGTCTAAATTTTCTTCTCCTATTCTCTGTCTCTTCTCTTCGTAAAATCATTAAGTAATGTGAAGCCTACCACGATTTTTCCCAGATTGCAAAGCATGAACATAAAAGTATTATGAGTTTTAAAATCAAAGTATCAGCCTTTATGATCTTGCAGCTTGAAAATATATAGTATCATCCTTCATTAATTACTCTTTCACTATTTCTAAAGTTAATATTTAAATACAGACCTGGAGTATCTTTTCACCTTAATACAGCTGAGGTGTTTTACGAATGTCCTGCTCTGTCCATGGGGCAGGATTTAATAGTTTTATTGCTGACATGGAGAGGATCACCTCAGTACTGGAAGGTCCTGAGAGACACCAACTCTCCACCCAAAAAGGGCAGGCCAGAAGACTTGAGGGAAACTGACTTCTACCTAGTAACATACAGACAGGGAGGGCCAGGAAGTAACCTCTCAGCAGTATCTGGGCGAGGTTCAAGAAGCTATAAGGTATGGCTGGATTGTCAGTGCTTGACTGCTATCCTGTAAAGGTCCTAAGGGATGCTGACTCCCTACCAAATAGTTATGGTCAGGCAGTGCTGGGAAGCAACCTCCCATCAGTAAGCAGAAGAGGTTCAAGCAGTGACAATCCATGGCTGCCTGTGAAATGTCTGTGCTTGACTGCTCCCCGATTCTTGAAAGACTGAAGAAATATAAATTGTGCCCTTCCTAACTGAGAATGGGACGGATTGGCATGGTCCAAAGGCTGCAGCAAATAGAATTACAACAGTTAAGGAACAACAGTAAAAGTGAATGGGAAAAGGAAAAACCATGGTATGTCCTGTCCTAGGGGTAGCATTAGTAGTATCCCAGCAGGAACAACATTTGAATGATGAAACATTTAACTCCTTGCAAACAAGAAGGAGTTAACTCCTATTTGAGCTTCGTCACAGAAGTTGCATCCCAGGGCTGGAGAGTGAGCCTCCCTGGTTGGTGAGTGTTAGTTTTACAGTGACTCACAGATAGACACAATGAGCACACTACCCCTGTTCCCATAGAATCAAACAAGATTTGTATGAACTTTCTTATTGACATGTCAGTAATTACAAGATAACTGGCAGAGGACTTAAACATAAAACCTGGTTGCAGGAAAGTGAGCTACATGGGAATAGATCTGGGATTCATAAAAAAATTTCCCATAGTGAGAATTACTTTATGGCTTCTCTGGCAAGTAGTGACTAGCCCACAGAGCTCTTTTCAACTTTCCTTTATGGTACTTGTTTGCTATCAGTCTCATGCTGGTATTTAGCCTTAGATGGAATTTACCATCTGCTTTGGGGTGCATTACCCAGCAACCCAGCTCCAAGAAGCCCCTGATCTCATGCTGAAAGATTGGTGGGTGTTGATAATACTGATGTTTTAGTGTTTGGTGTGCTGTGTGACAGGACATGGAAACTTCCTTATGGTATAATTGTTGTGATAGGAAAAGTGAAAGACTGTGGCTAGACTTAGGAGTGATATGACCTGATAAGAGTGCCAGTAAAATTACAGTTTTACTAGAAATATCTGTGTCTGTCTCTACCCCTGTCAAAACTTAAAAATGTAAAGCCATGTCTTCTGCCACAAGTTCAGGCATTGACAGGGTGATAGCAGAGTTAGAAGAAAGAGGTACTGTCACTTGCATGCACTCTCCCTATAATTCTTGTGTCTTGCAGGTTAAAAAGCCAAAGGACTAGTAACAATTGAAAGCCAACACTGCACCTTTAACCACTGCAGTGCCCAGAGTCTCAGAATTGGTAAATCACACCCTGGGAGAAAGCCCACTTGTGGAAGACAACCCTAGGTGTAAAAGGCATATGTTTTTATTATTCCATTCTGGGAACATGACAACCTCAAAAATAGTTTATAAAATATACCATCTAGGTTTCTGATGCACCTTTTTTTTTTTTTTTTTTTTTTTTGCCATTACCTTTCGAATGACTCTTTTTGTTTGGTTTAGCACCAGGAAGTAGTTGAGGAGATTTTTGTAGTCACTGGACATATAGAAAAGTCATGATACTTTTTCCATTGAAAGAGCTCTGGAGTGGCATATGATGGGCTGCCACAAAAAGTGTCTGGTTTATTTCTGACTCTAAATTCATTGCTAAACCCAAAGTCATCTATTTTAATATTCATATCGGTATCTAGCAATAGACTTCCAGCCTGAAAGGCTAATTTAGATTTTTACATTTAAAAATATCCCTTCCTTTTAAGGGTATCAAGAATCCTGTTTTCTTTCTAGCTGATGGTGTATTATTGTGTTTGCTCTTCTGTTTCAATATGGAATTGTGTAGCAGATGCACAATACAGCACTAAGTCTATGTTACAGTGAAAGATCAAAGCTGTTTAGGTGTCTTTTCATGTCTCTTACTTTCATATTCCTGGCTACTGATGCTCTGTTGACTTCTCAGAATTCCTGAGATGCCAAGAGACACTGGGGGCTGGGTATTAGATGGTGTTGGGAGTTCTTGCAGCAGCACCCTTCCAGAAGCAGAATGGAGGGGAGGGATGCCTTTACCATGAATTTCAGGCAGGGTTTCTTTAATTGATCTAGGGATTCCACTTAGAAGCAAAAGGTCACTATGGCTCTGCTGCTGGTCTTGTGAAAAATAGCTTAGCAAGAGGTTGGTATGTTTACTAGCATTTTCAGAATTATTCCAGTCAAGAACTTTTGAAGGTTAAGGCTAGTTTGCAATAATTTGGAAGAGCAAGAGTTTACTGTGTTCTCTCTGTGCAGTCTCCACTATGAGGAATGCCTTATGCTACCCACATACAGAAACTGCATGAGCACCTTGAGGCGTCTGCCTCAGCCTCTTGGATGGATACTTCTAATCCCAGTCTGTAGTGGCACTGCTTGACATTGACATTCCCTCCAGTCCAGTCCCTCTGATTCATTTTTCACTGGACCAGGAATTTCACCTCCACTGGCCATGTACAAATGCCCCTGGTGCTCCCTTCAGTCTTCATTTAGGCATTGTTTGTCTGATTGTATTAGGCCTGTTTTCTTTCTTTACTGGAGAAAGAATTGTTCCTATAATCAGTAATCTGACACTTATATCCTTTTGACATTTAAAAGGTCTGTTTTCAGTTTATTGAAGTTTGTCACTCTTTGTGATTCGTTTGGTTTTTTTGTGTTTTTGTTTTACTTTTTTATGCCAATTAAAAAATAAGCAGACTTTTGTAATTTGTTACTGCTGATCTTCATCAAAAGGGTCATTCTGTGGATCAGAGTCAGTGTTGTTGAGTATCTGTAAGGATAAAGTTCATTGTCAGAAGTTGAACTGACCACCTAGTACCCAACCTTGTGTAATATTGGAATAAAACAGTATCTCAGCTCTGTTTGATTGGCTTAGTGCACATCAGGAAACGAACCCCAGATTTGGAACATCAGTTTCAGCAATCCAGATGGGACTGGAGTGACAGCCCCACCTGGTTCATCTTGCCACATCTGATGGGGAGGAGGGATTGTCGTGGACACAAGCTCACACTGACCTGTTGGTCAGGGTCTTCCTCAGCTCCTCTCCTTCCTCAGGTAGTAAGGAAACACAAGTGTGCAGATCTTGTACATTTGCACACAACAATATTCCAGTTTGCATTGTCTGTATTTCACTTTTGACTGTAAGGTCCAGTTCCTCTACCTCAATACCCCTCATACCATACCAGTTTAGGATGCACCCTGAAACATTGGGACAATTTGGAGGGGTTTCCCTACGAAAAGAAAAGATTATGTAATCAGTGCTGGCCACAGTATCACTTGGAAGATAGTAAAAAATAGCCTGAATTCTGTGGCATATAACTGTGATTTTGTTAAGTGGAAATTCTCACTTTTCATTCAATATTGTGAAGCTATTTTAAAGGTTGTAAAGGTTGTACTTTTCTTGCTTTTCTTCATTGTTTTTTGTTCGTATTTGGCTTGTTGGGTTTTGGTTTTTTTGTTCTTTTTGGTGGTGTTTTTTTGGGGGAGGGTTGTTTTTGTTTTGTTTTTTTATTTGTTGATATCTTCCTTTAACCCTGTGGTGCATTTATTCTACTTACACAGCCTCATATCTTGCCTCTTTCAGGATTGTCCAGTCCCTATTACTTTAAGCAGAAAGAACAATGTACTGACTAAAATTTGCAGGAGCACTGTTTTTTGAAATAATAGCATTTGGCACTTTAGAGATCATGAACTCCTTTGTATATGGTTTATATTCCATTTATACACATACACAACAGTGCTGTTGTTTCTAGTAGTTGACATTGACTTTACTTTCAAAACTGTCCATAGTGAAATGCTTTCCTTATTTTGAAAAGGTTTTGATTTTCATACTTGTGGTAAGAAAATAAAAAGGTAGATTTTTTTTCATGCTATCAAGTACAGCTATCCTTTAAAAAGACATTACAAATATTGATGGATGAATTTCAGTTTTGTTTGTTATGTTATTGAAAATACAGCTCTTAGCTCAGTTAGAGTATGTTAATTAGGGTCTTGGCCATGAAGTCAAAATCCCCAGTCATAAAGATGACCTCATTGTCACAGCTTAGCAGGTCATTTAGTAAATCTGAGTTCTCTTAAGCCACATTGATTTTATGTCCTATAAGGTGCTACACTAGCATGATTTCAAAATCGAATTGAGACCTTTTTTTTTTTTAAAGGTAGGACTGTGAGAAAATACCACTGAATTTCTCAAAGAAATCTATGTCTTTGTAAGTTAAATGTATTTCATACATTCTATAATTATAATGGTAAAAGAGAAAAATACTCTGTTTTAACCTACTGCATGAATTTTTGGTAACAGCATTATTAATATCTGGCCATCGAAACATGAAAAGTAAACTTAAGTTATGAGGGGACACAATGGCACAGAAATATCCTTTCCTCAAATTCCCATTGCAAGTCAGTAGTATAGACTTCAAATCAATGAAGAACCAATTTTTAATAACATGCTTCTCTAACTGAACAGTATTCAATAGGGGAGTAATTTGCATTACATCAAAGATCTGTTATGGCAGCATCATGACTGCCTTATGTTGTGTCTAATACTTAATGCCTCTTACAAATTATAACTCAGATTGGATAGGCCTTCTCTTTCATATTTTGGAGGGAAGAAGAAGAGGAAGAATCAGCATGGAAGCAGGAGGGGAGTTGTGCTGGAATGGCTTGTCATAAGTTGAGAAATAAGACACCTAGTCTCCCAGGAGTGACTAGAATAAGTCTTGAAATCAAAGTTGAAGTAACCGCCTCTAATAATGAAGAATGCATATTAAATTTGTTTCATTTCAAGCCAATAGCTCAGTGAAGACAATCTGTAAATTAGAACTTAGGTGTTGGTATCTCTTTTTTAGTAGAGTGCTGTTGTCTGATTATCAGACCTTTCTGCCCCAAGTTTTTCTGTGGACTTTTTTGTAACAATATCTGGCTGTTTCCTTGACAGCAAATCTCCCTCTCCTGGGCTAGGTGTTATACTTCTGCTTTCTAATAAGAAAAGAAGCAGAGGACTGAATCCCACCTTTGTAGAGAAAGCTGGGACAATAAGTTTTGGCAGATGTTGCCGCAGGCATGCATCCAGGATTTACAGGCCTAATTTGCAGGAAGCATCATGAAACTGAGTCTCCTTTTAATGTAAACACTTGAAGATCCCTCTATTGGAGCAGCTGTGTTCTCATCCCAGGCTCTGTTTGGTGGCATGCTGGCTGCAGTGCTGTTACTCCTCTGAAGAGCCCACCCTGTCTTTTTCTGTCCAGTTTCCTGTGTCAGCCTCTGCTATCTTGTCTCTCAGTTCTTTTGGTGAGGTGCAGTTTGATCATTTTCCTTTCCTCATCAAGATATTGATTTACCTTGTTCTGATGTATGCCTGCTTGCTGGTATGCTTGCCTGTGTGAGGAAATGCCCTAATTCCAGCAGAGCTAAAGCATAGACAGCCCTTGGCTGCAACATAGACTCTTTGTCAAGGGAGGTGGAACAGTCATTCCCTGCCTAAGCCAGACATCATGCCCTGTTTTTGCCTGACCAAGCTAAATGCCACACCACATCCACCGGTAGGAGTAATTTAATACTTCCCCCTTATTGATATTCTGGGTAATCTTGAAAAGAAAAAAAAATCCTCTTTTTGTTCCAAGCATTGACCCTTGAGTTGACACATCTCACTGTTTGTGCCTCTATGAATATGGAGCTATTATGTATTTGGATGAACTCATTGGTTGCCACTAAATACTGAAACATTTCTTTATCTTCACAGAGCACAGATGAAGGTTTTCTAGATTACTACTCATAATTGCTTCAAGTGTTAATTCTTTAGCTGGAAGTAATACCATTCTTCACAATTAAATCGTGTATTCTTTCATTTGTTGTATATCCTCATAAGGGTAGTACAAAGTAATTATCTTGATTTCTGGGCCACGGAACAGTAAGAAGTCATATTCCTTAATTAGCAGTCTTCATGTACTCATAAACATACTATAGAGAAAGCAGGTCTTCTAGAACACAAGTAGAAATATGTGAAGTGTCCCAAGTAGGTATGTCCCAGATAGCTAAATCACAGCAAAGAGTAACAGTGTGTACTGTGTGATTGTGTAGGTGTAGTAAAACCCAGCACAAGCTTTATCTTTTTCTGATGAATGGAAAGATTACACAAATACTAAACATCCCCTGGGATGATTATATTGTGAATTTTTTCCTGTTCTTCCATATGCAAAATCGAGCATGGTTGAACCTGAAGCAGATGTTTTTCTGTTTCTGTCTGTTTTCTGTTATGCCACTATTTCATGCTACAGAAAATCGTAAAAAGAAACAGGTTGTCCTGAGGTAAACGCTGCAGGCCTCACCTATTCACTCAACTGTTAACAAGCATTTAAAGTTTCTAATTTGTTTATCTGCACACTTGTCTTTTTAAATTGTTAACGAGATCAGATGGTAATTTGTAGATTTAATTTTATATTATAAAAATAATTCTGATTATTGGGAAAATTTGTGTTTTGGCTTCTGTAAGTGAAACAAGCCTTGAATTGTTACAGATTGTGTTTAAACCTGGGAACAGGTGCATCTTTCCAAACTCAGTGTCCAGGTGTGTTCTGCAGCTGCTTTTCAGCTGAAAGAAAAATTAGATTTGCAGTGCCTCCAATTGTGCTATTTTGGAAAGGCCTGAATGCACATGGACTGTAAGAGGAGTTGTTATGTCCTCTGTCCAGGCATATGTAGAAAGCACTGGGAAAAGAAGCATCTTGGGTGCGTGTTCCTGTGCTGCTACTTCCCCAGAAATAGTTTTATGATCCTTTTGAAGTATGATTATATTAACTAACTCCTATGATCTTGCAATCTGTTCGAGTAAGCTATGTCTATCAATCAGTGAAATCAGTCTGTTGCTCTCTGGAGAAAAAAACTTGCAGAATTTGTATCTCGCAAGACTGATTTTTAATAGTAGGAACTTTTTTACTCTCCTTTTTTGATTTTCAGTGGGTATTTACAGAGACATTTAATTAATTAAGTTTAAAACCATTTTCTAGTATGGAAAAAAATTGTATTGGCATTCAGTACTAAAGACAGCCAAATAGGAGAAATATCTGAAAACCAAAATAGTTAGTGAAAATAATCTCATTCTTGCTAAAGCAAAAGCAGCTTCTTCCTTTTATTTCAACATTCTGTGCGAAGCACATTTTGTTTTCACAAAAAGCCATTTTGTTAGAAATGCACTGTGGCAGAAAACAGAATTATGCATTTGAGCAGATGCGCTGGCTCACTGCGTTAAAGATGGACACCTGAGGTCCTGCTTTAGACTTGCAGAGATTATGGAAATATTGCAGATGAAAACAGATAGGTAGAGAGTAGATGAGTGTGCATTTTCATATTCTCTAATTAACAAACTTTTGGTGGTACTAATAGGTGGCTCTTTACAGCCTCTTGAGTTACTGTTTAAAATGTAAAAAATCTTTTTTTCAATGCATGGCTCTGTAGGGACCTGAAAATGGATTTTTTTCCTTAGAGGTCTTACTGTAGACCTCTGAGTTCTGTACCACCACTGATAACAGTCATCTGTAAGAGAGGAATCTTGCATAGCTATCCATTTTTATCTGATTCTTTTGATCTTATGTTTTAGTATCTTCTTTTCTGTGCTAGCTTAAAGCACAAATAAAGTTATTCATTAGCATACTCATTGTCATATAAATTATCACTTGCCATATTGTTGTTTCTGCATATTGACAATCATTTAAGTAATAATTACGGTTGCTCTTGTTTGAAACTCTGCACTTCAAATAAATTTGTGGTGGTTTTTGGTATGGATTTTTTTTTCCTGTGGTAAAATCGCGAGTTTCAGATAGTACATGCTGATTACCTGATGGCCTGAATAATTTACCTTGCAAAGCACTAATAAGTTTTAGTGCCAAGATAGTGTTGATGCAGGCAAAAAAACATCATGGGATGTTAGCAGTGAAATAATGTTTGTCATGGTTGATACTCTGCCCTGATGCAGATCTTTGGGTTGTGCCAAATGAAAATGCAGAAGTTAATGTGGAGAAATTGTACCTAATCAGGGAAAAATAGTATAATTTGTTTCCAGCATACAGAAGGAAAGAAGTTAAAGCATTGACATACATATTGTCTTCTTTTTGCTGACAGGAATCACAGTAACCTCTTTTTTAGAACTTTTGAGTCTCTATCCTTGGTCTGCTGGTAGTTAATACTGTAAATTCCACACAGTCTTGGAGGGCTACTAAGAATTATGAACTAACTTGGCCATACATAGAGATTACTTAATTACTGAGAATACACCATATTGAATTGTACTAAGCATTGCATAAAAAGCACAGAACATACATTTCCACCCCCACCCTCAATGTCTTCTAACTACTGACTGTTTCTTGTGCCAAACAGGCTTTTATTGTTTACTTGGGTTTACCACATCAGTTAAAGTGAGAATACTTGACTGGATGTTTACAGCTACTTTACTAGTTGTGATGGTAATCATTGGGTGCACAGCTTCAATAAATTATAGTTCTACTGATTCTCTCATGCATGCCATCAGCTTTTGAACAACTTTAAGGGTCATATTTGAAGGACTGAGTAAACAGTTATGGAAAATGCAGCTCAGGACAAAGAAGTTGTCCAAACTGTTAGCTATTACATGAAGGACAGATAAAAGATTTCTGCGCATACACCATCATATTTATAACTTTTTTCACTGACAATGAGAGGACCATATTGCTTATTTTAAAGTTTGATAATATAAGGTTGAAAATATCACATATTTGGAATTTAAAGTTCCTAGAGATGCTTTACTTAGCTCTTCACTTTTTCTTTTTTCTTTTTTTTTTCCCATCCATACTTGTGAGATTTTTGTGTCTCTGGCAAATTATAGAGGTCATTAACTCCTAAGAAGACTTCTGCTGTTTTTCTCATATCACAGTTGATGGGAAACTAGTGGTCAAGAGGGGAATTTTCAGTGAAAGCAAAGATTCTCTCAACTTTGAAATGTGTTAGCTTTGTACTCAAAGATGGAATGAAACAGATTCAGATTGAGATAATCTCAGTTAATGAAAACAGTAGATTACAGATAAAAATTAGCCGAGGAATATCTATGGAATTTATCACAATGAGCTTTGTGACCTTAAACATATTCTTTCAGAATTGTGCTAAACAAAATGAAAGAAGCTAATGACTGTCTAGAACTGATTTGCAAAACATTTTGTAAACTCAAGCAGCTCATTGTGCAAAGTCATCTGTATTAAATTAAGTAGCATGTGAGAATACACCCCTTTGTTTTGCTCATTTTCAGTGCAATGAGAAAAAGCTGATAAAACTAATGCAGACCAGTCTCACTAAGTTTCATGGAGCAGTTCATGAGGGTTTATTGTGTCATTATTTCTGGCGGTGGAACTGTGGTGACAGCTGTGGTAGCAGAAGTTTCCAAGAAGTTTATTGATGGCCAAGCTCATCATCACTTAGTTGTCATTGATTTTCATCTCACCATGCTTTATATCTGGTATCTTCAGGACTCTTGCCCTGAAGACTTAGAATTGACAGAGAGTTTCCACTTCTACTGAGAGTTTGCATCAACGAGAGGGAGGAAAGGGGAAAGGGCAGAGGGAAAAGGGGGGAAAAGGGAAAGAGAAAGGAGAAAAGGGAAAGAAGGAGAAAGGGAAGGGGGAAGAGGGAGAGAGAGGGAGATAAATTGAGCACAATTTCTAAAAACCTCACTTCAGGAGAAACTAGTTTTGTTTTTTCTTGTTATTTGTTTAGTCTTAGGCTTTTTCTGACTTACTGATAAATAAATCTGAAAAGTTGGTATGATCTTCCACTATCTGTTTCTCTAAGCAAGCTTCCTGAAAGCTTGAAACCCAACTATTTAACATAAGTTAAAAAATAAGTAAAATAAAATGAAGGCAATAAAAAAGACATATTAATATGTCTGAGCGAAGCATTGAAAGCGGTAAACCAAATACTTAAAATGCTAAATATAATGAAGATTCTGAGTCCTTTACCTTTTTCAACTTCTTTCATTTGTTGTACTAGAGATCGTTCTTTAAAAAGTTAAAGCCCAAGTGTTTAAAGTGTTATTTCCTAATGTGACCTCCTTACTCATAAAGTTTGTATTGGTAATGAGGATATAAATGAAAGTTGAACTGTCCTTATTGGAGATTTAGGTCTATGTCATTGTAGTGTAGGGAAGCAGCAGTTATATCATCTGTGGACCTGACCATTCAATAGGAATTCCTAGGAATCAGAGAGGCTTTGTTTGCAGTGATGTTTTATTTTCTTGTGGGACACTGGTGCTCTCTGTTGCCTCCTGTGCAATCTCAGGCTATGGCAAGCTCATTCAGAAAGGAACAGAGTGCTCTGAACGGAGTGTGCTGAGTCAAGTGCACTGAATAGAGATATTTGTACTATGTGTGCCCCACCAGACAGAAACCACAGGGATTTATTAGTCTTAATATAGCAGAAACTTGTGAAAGTAGGTATATTAGTAATTCACACATAGCCAGAAATTTTGACTATCATGAGTGCTTCTGTATCACTGTATTAGCTCTATTGAGAGCTAAAATTCAGAGATCCAGATATCCATTTCACACGTCCTCTTGTGCTGAGAAACTGTGTTCTGTACAGCAAATGGACGGTGTGTGGAGTGGGGTAACCTTTTGTGTGTTATCTTAGTTCTGCATAAGCATTTAGAAATTTCTAGAGATCACACATAAGTCTACTTGTTCATTAAAAGAGCTAAAGTATTGAGGAGCTAAAGCAAATGAAATATTCTTTGAAATAATATGCTTGCCTCCTCCAATATTTTAACAAGATGCTTTGACATATGAACGAAATGTTCAAATCAGTGTCAGAAGTTCAAGTTGGATTATAGTTTCATAAATGTTCTAATTGAATTCAGCACAAGTTTGGAAAATGTTTTTTATGAGAGACAAGTTATAAAAAAATTACTGGTTACTTGACAATGCTGTATTAGCAAATTGTTGTTATATTTCTTTCTGGAAATATCAGCTATAGCCTTTTATATGACATATCTTTAGATTGAGAGGTGTAATTCCTTCCTTCACTTGACTTTTATAATGTATTATGCCATTAAGACACAATGAAGCATCTTTTAATGGTCCATTAACAAAAGAGTTGGATGCACTGTGTGGAGAGAAAGAATATCTTCCAAAAGTAACTAGTCAAAAAGAAGTTTTGAAAATTAGTATCAAAAGTCAAATTCTTTGCTAGACGTTCTTCCTATTCTGTGACTTTATTAGTGGGCTTTTGTACTTTTCTCATATTGTTGCTGATACAGCATTTGGTAGGGAACTTCTAAAAATTGCCTTCAATTAAATCTGTAATTTGCACTTTATTTCCCTGTGAATGAGTTCCACATTAAATGAAAGGTTTCTCTCAAACACAATATACAGTGAACAACTGGGCTTATGAGCCTGTAGGCCAAGGCTTCATAATTTATTGAATTTCTGTTGGCAGTGAAAGAGAATGCTTTATGGGAAAGAGAAGTATGCAGCTGGATGTCAGAGATGCTGAAAATTATATTTTAAAATTGAGCAAAAATAGTTTGTATGTTAAATGGATCCACTGAGACAGATTAGATGGCTTAGTCCACACACTGGACATTTAAAATAGGTTTTTAATTGCATTTCTAGCAATATGTTTTTATTGGACTGGGCTTCACAGTGGAAGAGAGTAAACCTTGTGCTTTTGTAGCAAGCCTTGCTAAATACTAACACTGAACAAATCAATTGCATTCCCATCAAGTATGTGAAGCATTTTCTAGAGCAGGAAATTAGAAAACGAAAAAAGTCGAAGATGTGAGGAAAAGTCAAACTTCCTTCAAGCCTAATCGCTATGCCTGGAAACCCAGGTAACCCAGGTAAAGAAGAAGACTTGCTAAATAAATAAATAATATAAACATTAAACATTTGTATTTCCATATGAAACAAGATTTCAGTTACATACAGGAAATAGCTGTACAAAATATGACTGTACATTATCCATAGGTGGTAGGTTTATTGACAATACCTATGACACGTTTCTTTTATTCAGATTATCTTTGCAATACATGGTTTAACTTTTCCCTTTGCCTTTAAAACAATTACATACACTCCCATAAGTGAAAAAGATTCAAAACTTCTCTAGGTGTGGAATTAGAACTGATATGGCAGAAACAATCAGTAATTGCAGACCTTTTTAATGTTTGCTCATTATTCTGATATAAAATATTTTTTTGTTTCAGTGTAGATTTCCATTCTGCATATGGTCACTGAAGTTTGTTTCTGTGTGTCAGATATGTTTGGTCCTCATATGAGTATCATACAGTGCTAAGGTGCCTTTCTAAGCATTAACTGTAGAGCAATCTTAAATTCAAAGTAGGGGGATGAAACCTATTAACCCATTAAGTTTGTCAGAACTGTTTTTGAAGACCTTGACATCTCAGAAACAATGACTTGCAGTGCATTACTCAGTCCTTGAAGATATTTCCCTTCCTATGTGGGGGGTCCAAAAACATCCATGAAAATAAGACACTCTGTATTAACTAAATACTTCATCTGTTGTGTTCTTCATCTTGGATGTGTTTGGCATAATTTCTGAGTTGTATAAAGGGAATTATGCTGCATGTTTGAAAAAATATTTATAATCTGTGTCCCTAAGACAAAACAACTAAAATATGAATGTATTTGATGCAGTAATAGAAAACAGTGTTTATTTTCTAAAAACTATGAGAATAAAACCAAAAGCAGCTAAAAACATCTGCAAATTTATCTAGTGACAAGATGTATGTTTTCTACTGAACAAAAAATGCATTATATGTGAAATATAGCTTAACTGCTAATGATTTTATAACAAGATGCTGTATTATTCATTCCCAAACTTTCCTTCTCCTCCCCTCCCTGTCCTTCTTTCCTTCTTCTTCCTTCCTTTTTTTGCTACTTTTGCCCCTTCCTCTTTGTCCCTTTCCTTTTTTTCCTCCCCTCCTTTTTAGCTGTTCTCTCCCTTTTTTTACCTTCCTTTACCCACCGCATTTTCCCCTTTTCCTCTTCCCTCCCCCCTTCCTCTTTTTCCCTCTGCTCTTTTTTCTAGAAATGTGAAAAATTCTCAGTCTCTTCCCATGCCTCAGCAAGATAAATGAACTAATTTAAAATATTTTCCATGCCTCATCTGTCCACTCCACAAGCTGTCAATGAGCTTGGATTGGGAGCATTCATGCCAATAGTCAACAGTGAGCAGTAGTATTGTTTTGAAATAAGAATGTTGTTTCCATGGCAAACTTGGAACACTTTGAAATTGTGCTGACATCCACATACTTTTGGTTTTATGCAAGAAAGATGATTCTTTATGATTTTTTTTTAAGCAAAAGGTCATTTGCCTAGCTGTCCAAGATAAAGCCATCACATTGCTCTTCTATTTTTTTTTTATCTTTTGAGACAAAGCAACAGCAAAAGAAAGGTGGAGGAAAAAATCTGTTTTAAACATAATTTCAGTTTTTGCTTTTACATTTTTTTCTGGCAGCCATTTTAAATCAGTAAGTACATTAATATCTAATGTGTTTCAATTTAGAGGGAGCTTGGCAAATTTTGGTTTGGCAAATTTTTACAACTAACTAACCCAGAACTGCTCCTCCTCTTCTGCAGTGAGATCAGATTATTCTAATATTTACTTAATGAAATTAACACTTAGAAGGACTAGAAATGAGGGAAACCTGTAGAAATAACTTGCTGATTCTGAGGCGCTATAAACTGTTTCATTTTAGATTATGGAATTTTTTTAAACTTCTTAGACTTTACAAATTTTAATGTGTCTTAAAGAATGTCATAACTTTTCTGTAATGCCTTATCACTTTGACTGTTCAAATGACACTTTTTGCTGGTTAGGTAATGATGTTAATATCAACTCTGCTGAAAATTAGATTTTGGCTTTTGGCTGAAAGCTTCAGAAGTAATCTTTTCTTTGTAAGCTGTGTAGTCCCCCAGGCTTTTCAGACATGATAAAAAACTTTCTGTGATGTAGAGCATGTTTAAATTCTGTGTGCCTTGACCCCTTCCTAAATTTAAAAAACAAAGCAAACAAAACCACACACACAAAACAAACAATCAAATCAAATCAAATCAAATGAAAAAAGACCAACCCCAACAGAAAAAACAAAAAACCCCCAAAAAACAACAACAAAAAAAGAAACCAACAAACCCATTCTCTTCACCCTGGAACAGCTATTTTTTTCCAGTTTTGACTTTGTTAGCACCTGGAACTAATATGATCCACATCTGCTGCATTTACTGTAGTGGTGCCAGGTGGTTCCTGGACAGTGGCCTGACTAGACTGTATTTGGTTTACTCATCCATGTTTTCTAATAGGGTATTGTATCCACAGTAGCTTCCCTTTATTGGAGAACAACTTGAGAGGTAGCTGTGTCCTCATTAAGTGTGCTTCACAAGCACAATATTTTACTTCCTAGAGGTAAAATGCATTCACTTACATAATAGGCCATGTCCCCTTTTCATTTTCTAATCTTTTCAGACATAAAGAAGCCCATTACTAGCCCATCATGCTAGTAGGTAGATGAAATTTTGGTATGTGTATTTGTATTGCTACCAGAGGTTTCAGTCTAAGCGTCACAAGATTCTTGTTTCTAAACATTTCAACATTCATGTTGTAAATGCTAAATGATTGCCTCTTTAGTAATTATGTTTTCTTTGGGTTGTGTGTGGACGTACCTTCTTAGTTTGTTGGTATCACCTTAGCAGCTAGTCATTTTCTGCAGAATAGAGAGTTTATTAGGTAAGAGATGGTGGTACCTTAATTTTGATAAAGAGCATCGTTGCATTTTTTCATTTTGGTAAATTGCTTGCAGGATATTGCTGAGAAGATAATCCTTTCAGTGCTGCATCTCAGTGTTCTAATTTCAACTGCTTGTTATTGAAATGTTAAGTTCTCTCTGTGTGCTTGTATGCCTTCATATGAAATATTATAAAACAATTATTACGAAATAATTACACAGAAACAGTTATCTTCCCTGCACTAAGTGTAAATCATGATACTACTTTTCGGAGCAGTGCTTTGCATTACATGACAACTTATTAAGGAGTGGAGCCTGATACAGCCATGCAGTCTCTTAGAGTTTTCTATTCATCATCTGTTAAGGACTATCCTGGCTTAGCCAATTAGATGGGATCTGTCTCTTCTGAAATCTGAGTTAAAGTCAGCCACTAGAATTTATTTTGACTGGCTTTGCATAGAGAGGATATAGAGATCATCATGGGGGATAAATTAAGTATGAATCAACAGTATGGTCTTGCAACAAAGGGCCAATTTTATCTTGGCTTGATTTGTAAAACTGTGGAGTTTTTCATCTCTGTTACAATATGATACCGGGAGCCCTAATCTGGTGGATGCTCTATCAGCAAGGCAGTGAACTAATATCTCATCACCTTTTCAACCTAAACATCCTTGCACAGCTTGTCAGATATCTTAGCCTTTGCATAAATGTCAAATTCAAGCTGATTTATGCAAATCTGAGGCAAAGTTTTAATAAATGCACTTTCTTCCTGGAGAACAAAGAAAAGGAGATCCTTTCCAGCCTTCTACATTTATCTTCCTGGAATTTTGCTCTTCAAATACTAGGATCATCCATTTCTTCATTCTTATTTCAGAATGTCTGAAAGTTGATTTTGTGAGCCTATGCAATGAGTACAGGCACGATGCTTCTATAAAATGACAGTTTTTAAGGTTGTATGATTAATTACTTACATGGTGAAATGTAGAAGTTAAAAGGTGAAGATTATGAGGAAAATTAAACCAAAAGAAGACATCCAGCATTTCAGAGCTACAGAGGAAGATTTTTTTTTCCTGTAATAAAATCCCTTTTGAAACAATATATATCCATACATAAAAACTGGACAAAGATAAAATCGTGGGAGCCTTCTTGTAAAGTGAAGGCCCACAGGCTAATTTTCATAAAATCATAAGTGGTTTGCATTGGAAAGGAACTTAAAAATCACCTAGTTCCCACCTAAATGGTCAGGGATACCTTCTGCTAGTCCATCTTGCTAACAGGCCTGTCCAACCTGCCCTTGGACACTTCCAGGAGGGGACATCCACACCTTCTCTGGGCAACCTGTTCCAGTGTCTCACCACCCTCCCAGTAAAGAAATTCTTCCTACTATCTAATTTAAATCTCCCCTCTTCCAGCTTAAAACCATCCCTCCTTGTCTTCATGCTACACACCTTTGTAAAAATTCCCTCCCCAGCTTTCTTGTAGGCCCCCTTCAGGTACTGGAAGACCTTGCACTGTGCCTTGTTGAACTTCATGTGTTTTGTATGGGACTCTAGCAGCATAGTGCACTAATACTGCTGCTGTAACTGAAGAATTAGTAGGGATTTAACTGCAGTGCTTGGTGTTGAAATCTAATTACAAATATTGAAGTGTACTGAAAAAACACAGAAGGTTATTTCCCTAGATGTGGTATGGTAGGTATCGTGGTGATGAGTACACATGTGCAGCCAAGAGTGGAATCCCTAACAAGGTCTTTTATTGCTTCCTTTTTGCCTCACCAACATTCACCAGTTTTTACCAGTTTTAACCTGGCATATCACAGGAACATAGTCCTTTTCAGGCTCAAACAAGAACTTCTTGAGCAAATGTTTTGGTTTTTTTTTTTCTTTCTATTTTAACCTATATTGTAAGGATGCTCATCACAATCACACAGTCTGTGTTTCAGGAGAGCCAAGTTTGTTTTTTTTCTACTGTATATTAGTCAGTATATTAGTCTTTCCACTGTATATTAGTCTTTCCTTTAATTATATGAAAGTTAAAATTACATAATTTTGGTATTTCCTGATAATATTTTATCAGCACTTAAAAATTGTGCATTAAAACGGTATTTATCTTTGGTGCCATGTTTAACTCGAAATTAAACATAACTTGCAAGCTCACTCATTGAAAGTGGACCCAAGACTACATTATTTCAGAGTTTGTAGAAAATAAGATTCCTGTTTCTAATTACTACTGATGCATAAGTCTTACGTTTACTTCTCTGCTGGAATATGACTAACAGAATTTCACCTACATCTAAATAATGTCTGCCATAATGTCTTTAACTTGCCAGAGCCCCGTGCTATGGGCAGTCTGAGTAGTAGGACTTTTTTTTTTCCCTCATTCTGGTACTGGTTGTTATGTTTAAAATATCAGAGGGATGCAAAATAGTCTCTTGATACTTTATCTAGCAATGTTGTCAGTTAATTTTTTATAATTGTCTAAACATGCTGAACAAAGAATTGGAATAAATGATCTGAGAAACTCTTTTTCTTCAGATGTTCTGACTCTAAACTCTGCCAGTTTCATTGCTGAAATGCTCAGCTTGATTTAGATTAATAGGGAAAAAAAGGAAACATAAAATGAAAAAAAAAAAAAAGGTAATGAGCTTGTTTCCACAGAAATACGCTATGTTGTCTGCCAAAATTAAATGCTGACTTTGTATTCTGAAAGGTGACTGTGCAGGCAACGCACACTCGCTGCTCTACAGATAATGTGTTGAATGTCTTCGTAGTTTGTAACTTCTGATTGTTGTGCATCATTAACAAGTCTTTTTGCCAGCACCTTGCTACCATCTCTAACAGTATGACTAGACTGTAATCTTTTCTCACTTCTAATCCATGTTATGGCTTTGGACTGGAGAAAGAAAAGATTAGTTTCACTGTGCATTTTGCACTGTAGTCTAACAGTTGATAAGTGAAACTTGTGCTGTCAATGTTCGCTGTGAAATCTTTGCTCTCTTACGATCTATGAGTATGCGACTGTTGGTTAAAATATGACTAACATTTCAGATCAAGAGTGTGACTGAACACAGCAGCAGTATTACTTGTCTGGTAGTATAAATTCTGAAGCAAAACCAGATTAATTAGGAAATGCAGGGGTGCTAAAGCAGGTCTAAGAAGAAAGAAAGAATTACCCATGATTTTTCATTAGTTTCCTGAATGGTAACAATGGTGTCTCTGTCTTAGTGTTTATTTCCAGTAATACCTAGAAGGTCAAAAAAGCCAAATATATCAAAGAAGATGAGAATATGCAGTGCAGTGACTGACTAGTAGTTAATAACCATCTGCAGCAGTAGAAGAGGAGCTCTTAGGCATTGATTTTTTTACATACATAAAAATTTAGTAGTTTTTAAAGGCTCTCCTGAAATAGCTTCTTTTTGTAGACTTCAGTGCCTTACTATAGTGAGCTTCTTCATGTAAGTAATTTTTCTTGCCAAACAATAGAAATACTTCTGGGAGAAATTGAGAAATTTTTTTCCTAAAATCCAGCCCTTGCTGTCTGCTGCATACACAGCTTGTGCTTATTTTCATAAATCCTTGCATCAGAAAGCAGTGTTACTGTTTTTATGTCATGATCCTGTTAGGGACTGGAATTTTGTTTTGTAAATATTACAGTTTTTGAGGAAAGCAATATCAGATTATTTACATAAAAGTTATTATGAAACCTATCAGTGGGCTTTCTTCTGTAAAATACTGGCATCCAGTATTCTCAGATTTGTTCCTTAAAATCTTTTGTGTTTATATAATTGCAGCCTATTAATATTACAGAGCTATTCCAAGATCATGCAATCCATTTACAGCAGAATATTTTTCATTTTGAGGGCAAAAAGAGGTCATTTTACCATCTAGAAAATCACTGTATATTGTTCTGTCCTATATTTCTAATCTCCAGATATATAAACAATTTTATTTACTTTCAATTTCATTTTACATCTGAAGCTCTGATTAAGGTTTATCTTCAGCTGTTTCCCCCATTGTCTCTAGCAAGCAGTAAGTAAAAATTACGTTCTTCATTTAGGATGTTGAATTTGCTTTAACTGTTGGGAATACTTAGTTTTAAACTACTGAAAAATTGTCAGTTGTGCATTGTATTAGAATGCCTGTAGTTTAGTAAATATGTTCATAGGATGTCAAACTTGTTTACAAGTAGCAAGGTCACATACCTAAATACTAGGCTCACCCAGAGAGGTGTTTAAAGTCTGTCTTCTGCAGGAGTGGTTCCAAGATTCCATACATTTTAATAAATTTCTTCATTTCTTTAACTTAAAAATTTCAGACTTCAAGCAAAGTTGGGAGGCAGAGTGAAACTTCAGTCTTCACAACCTGTGATTCCCTCCCTTTGCCTTTATGTCTTTTTCTGTGACTTTTTAATTGTTTTGTTAGTTAGTTTGTTTTAAAGAAAGAAGAACAAAACATTCATAGGATATTTTTTTTCCATGTATCAGCATACTAAAAAAATAATATTAGTGTGAGGAAAACAGGTGAAAAAGATCAGTTTAAATTCATACGCCATAATGCTCCAAGTAAAACCAGGACAGGTAAACTCTTAGTTAGAATCTAGGGAGGGAAAGAATTGCCAGTATGGGTCAGACACAATAGAGTTCAGTTTACTACTTACAGCTAATATACCTCTTGGCAAGTAGTTCAGCTAAGGTTCCAAAAGTCTATGCAAAGCAGATTTTTATAGTTTCTTCTGCTTTTAGTGCTTTTACTGGTTATTTTAATCACAGATGGGAGATTACCTGTTTGACTTATTTTTCAAAGATGAAGGAGATTTTTGTCGTATCTAAATGAGGCCATATTGCCTGATACAGTTAGACAGTATGAATTTGCTTGTACATTGAACTTCTACCTGTGTATATGTGTATACATTTCAAAACTCATAATGAAGTTTCCAGCTCATTGTAAAGCTGAGGTACATCTGCCTGATCCCTTTGGGTGTCATACAAAAGATTCAGCATCTTACAAAGAACTCGAAACATTTCATGATTCGTCAACCTTGATTCTTCTGTTTTCTGAAAGATGATGAATTTTCAGAATTTTTCTGGTATTCCATAAACATAAAGATAAATAAGATTATTTTTTTCTTGTATGTACAGTAACTTTTCTCAACCCTGCCCTTTCTGATTTATGACTTTAATCTTTTTGACACCCAAAGAGTAAAGTGCAAAGGGTTAATGTGTGTTTGCAGTTAACAGGTGTAAGGACTTTGTTCACTGCATTTAACACTGAGATCTATTCACCTCATAGTTAAAACACAGTAATTATTTTCACATTCTTAATGCAATTTGAAGTCTATATGCACATAATTACATAGGTCCAAACAGTGGACCTTATTTCTTTTATAAAAAAGTAAAATTAATTTCACTTTTCATCGGTATTACTGAGATTTTATGTAAGCATGATGGAAATCAGGACACAGTCAACACTAATGTGACATTTTTTTAAAACTAATTTTTTTCAGTACTTCCAAGTTGCAACTCCAAAAAGTACTTTTCTTAAGTAAAAAACACTTTTATTAAAATATGTCAGTTTGTCTAATGTCTTCTTATTAAATAAACATGCTGAAAGAGAACAGAAAAGTCAGTCTCTTGTAAAGGGGGAGGTGAAGTTTTGTGGCAATTTCTGTGGATTTGGCAGCCCATTTAATGTGTTACATTTTCAGTTTTCCTGACTGCAGTTCTAGTGTCCCTTCCATTATCTCTCACTGTCCTCATATTGCTTTTATTTTCCACAGTTTTTCTACTTCTGAAAGGCAGCAAACCTTAAAATATTACAACGAAAGAACAATTATACATATACATGTATAGCTGTGTGTCTTGTTCTGAAGCATTACTCATGTAATGTAATATTTTTGATTTCTGCATCTGAAAATGGCTTCATGGACGTGAATACAATTGCACAACAGGATGTCAGACTGTCAGTGAGGTCTCTGGAACATTTCTTTTGATGGCAAAATCATCTTTACCTCTTAACAGTCTTCCAGATCTGATTCTGCTACAGCAGACTGAGCTTAATTCTGATCCTTCTAGGGAATGATACCTCAAATTTTAACTAAGTTTCAGATTCCAGAAGCTACTTTTGCTTCTGCATGGGCCAAGCCATGCAGGCTGTTGGCTTTCCTAGGTTGGACATGAAGGCAGACCTAGTTTTTCATGTTCAGAATGATGTGTGAACCAGACCCCTCCTGTAACTGATGATCTTGACAGGTTAGTGCTTGCAAAACAGGGTTATTTCAGTTACAGGCTAAGTGTCAGAAGCTATGTAAGTGGTTAATGATACTGTAACATTTCTGCAGATTCTCTTCAGGATATGGACATTAACAATAGAACAAAAGTTCTTGGTAACTGGGGAAGAAGAATGTTATCTGACTTAGTTTAAAATACTTTGAATTCTTAACCATGCAGTAAAAATAAATGAAAATTAATCTTGCTTGTGTTCCCAGCATAGGCAGGTTAGAGGGCATTTGCCAAAATCAGTGACTAGCAAATTTAGTGATTTTATTCCAACAGAATATGTTTAAATTATTGAATTAAGCATTTTGTGTCACAAAGTAAAATACCTGTATTTCAGAATACCTGAGATAATTTTATAATTATTGATAGCATTTGCAGGTTTTTTTAGCCATGATTAGAGTTGCCGGAGGATAGTTCCCATATGTAATGTGTAATACAGTTGTCCGTAGAAATTACTAAAGTAATCATTCTGCCTAGCATCTTCGTTAATGTCTTTTGGCAGCAAGACAACAGTTGTCCTGTGCTTTGACTTTTTTAGTACGGTGGAGCTTATTTACTGAACTTGGGTAGCCTAGCTCATGCACCTTCATTTGTTTCATATGGGCCACTTACTTATGTGAGTTAGAAAAGAGTGACAGTATTCTGATGTGGTTTCCATTTTGGCAAAAGAAAAAAAAAAAGTGGTGTGTATTAACAATGGTAACGCTGTTGGCATGATGTTTTAATATATGAAGCAGGGAGATACAGCCTACCCAAACACTGCTATATTAAATACACAACCAGTGAACATCAAACTAGAGAAAATGAAAAGGGGCTTAGGAGCAGCCTTCTGGTGTGGTATTTATGCAAATGCTTGAGACAAGAACATTTCTAATTGTGAGGAGGTTTGCTTACTGTAACAAGTCATCTGAGGATGTTGTAGGATCTGTTTCATGAACATGTTATATTAACCATCTCTCAAAACCTAGGTATATATTTACTCTAGCTTCAAAGTGGGAGGCTAAGTGGGATGATACGTGGAATCCCTTTCTAGTTGTACTATATTTCTGTGGGTCTATTCTTTTTATTTTTCTGTTTCACTATCACTTTTTATAGATTTATGTATAAGGTTTTTTGGTTTACCTATTTTAGGGGGAGCAGGTCAACTTTCAAAGGAGTGTATGGTATTTTAAATTAAATTTATAAATAGTGATCTATATATCAGTTTTCCTACTATAGCACCAGTTGTCTTCACATTAACATAAAAGAGGCAAAAATGCTATATATTAATTACCATATTACTAAGTTATCTTGTAATTCACAAATGTGGGTTCTTTTGCCATGCATATTGCAGGGTATAAACTGTAACCAGTAAAGCACATGTAACTTTTCAGTCCTTTAGGTACTTGCAGAAGTCAAGGAAGTTGGGGGTAGAATTATAAATATTCTGTTTATTTTGCTTCTACAGAAATGTATGTTTTGCAGACAGAGAGTTAAAAAAACCTCTGGTGCCTGCATTCAGTGTTCATATGGACGCTGCCCAGCCTCCTTCCATGTTACCTGTGCCCATGCTGCAGGAGTGCTGATGGAACCTGATGACTGGCCATATGTTGTCTTCATCACATGTTTCAGGCACAAGATCAACCAAAATGTGGTAAGGAACTTTTTTCCTTATTTGTTAAAAAACAGAATGGCAGAATTGAAGAATGTTTCCAGCAAAAATAGAAGAAAGGATCCATACCAAGTTTTTAAGAGGTTCATCTGTCAGACTTCCATATGTATCAAACTTATATCTGGAAAGTTTTTCTTATGCTGTTATCTAGGAAAAATTGTACTTGATATGCCTAACACATTTTTGCATTACAGTCTTTGTTGAGTTTATTGTTTTTGGATAACAGATCTTTAAGTTCTCTGTTTTGTTAACCTGTAGTGTATTACAAATACCCAGATTGCAGTATCTTTTAAATACTCAGAGATATTTTGTTAAACAGTCAAACAGTGTCTGGCAATTATACATGTTCTGTCATCTGGTCAGGTCACACTGATATGTCAGGCTATTACCATGCCTTTTATTTCAAGACTGTGCTGAAGAGGAACCTTTTAAAGGTACTTTAAAATTAAAGTAGAAAAATGAAGAATTAGTTATTATTATCTTGTAGGTATTAATGTATTTTATTTTAATACAATAGCATTGAATTGTTACTATCTCAGTTAGGAGAGAGCTCTTGCCATTTATTTTAGTCTTTAAATACTGTATTTTATTTCCTGGAAAACTAGAAGGACTTGATGTAGTCTTGTTAAGGAAATGGCTTGTTAAGTTATTCAAGTAGAGCATTCAGTTGCTACAAACATTTTATCTCCTTTTTACCTTAGAAGTGAAAGAAATAAAACCAGGTAATGTCTGTGTAATATATGACTTTATTTCATGACGTTGTCAGTAAATCTTTGGTCTTGATGACAGGGCTGCTGAAGAGTAAGATTTTCTTTTGAGTGAAGTAAAATGTAATTCTTCCCAGATAGAGTTTCCAGTCAGTCAGTCCTGAGTGTTCACTCTGCTAGTGAGTCTTAAAAAGGGAAAAAAACATTGTGCTCCTTTTTAATACTTTTTTCAAAATTAATTAATGAGTGAAAACAGTACATTTCACATACCTTTAATTTCTTTACATGTTTTTCAAGAGAATTAGTTTGAAATTTGAGAATTTTGTTTGAAAAACAAACTTAGACTTCTTTCCACACAGGCAACTTAGGATACTTTTCTTGGCTTTCTTGCAAAAAAAAAAATTAGTTGAAAATTGCTGGGTTTGAATAATGGCCAGTAAAAATAGGGCTGTATTTTGGGGGGACAAGACTTCATACTTATTCCCTGATCAAACAGGACTTTAAGCATAAAACTTCCCCTTTTTCCCACCTCATATGGGAAAAATTGTGTATGTTGTGGCTACTTCCTGAGCCTCTTAACATTTTTAACTTCCTCTACTGTAGCTTTCTGATACTGGAATCCCCTTATGGTGTTAAACAATGCATGTGAATTTCTTCACTGTATTCTAATAGTCTCATGGTACTACATAGTAAATGCTAAAGTTTCAGATTATTTCTTCTATGTTTATACAGCCCTTAATAAAGCGATACACCTAAAGAGACCTTTTTTCTGGCATTTCTGTATTTGTGTTAGTTATTAATAGAAATACATAAACAATATTAATGAAAACATCCTTGGCTGTTTAGGGGGAATTTATACTTTGAATCTAATTTAAAAAAACAGTACAGACTTTAGCACTTAAGTTTCTCGGTGTAGACTTAGTCTGGAACAGCAAATAGATTCATAAATAGCTATTACTTTGAATGTTAAGAAATAAAATACAATCTCATCTGGAGAAGGCACAGTAGTAATAGAATGACCTGGACACCCATAAAATCTATTTTTTCATTACAATTTTCTTGATCTGTGTTAGGTGGTGTAAAATTAAAAAAAAAAACAAAACAACAGCCCACCAACTATGGAGAAACAGGTTTTTGTGTGGCTGCTACTGAAGTTATTGTGTGTTCAGAGTAGCTTGGAATGGGAATATCATGGCCTTTCCTGAAACTCAACACCAATCTGTGTGAAAAAAATCTTAATTATTAACTTACTTGCTGTTGTTTAAATCAAGATGATGAAGACAATTTGATGAAGACAAAAATTATGCAGTTTTTCATTCAGTCAAAATTTTGAATGATATTATTTCATTATAAAAAATATTTTCTGTGAAATATATAACATACTTCTGAGACAGAGGAGATTGTGTATGTCTGCATATGCTTGGTTTTATTCACTGTCTTTTGGGTAATTACTCTAATCACATCTTTAAGGCTTTGGAAGTTTTTCCACCATTGGTTTTCTTGTTATGCTTTTCTTAGCTATTAGCTATTCTTTCATGCAGAAATTGTATTGCTCTTTGCCATTAGGCATAGCAATGCATCCTTCTTTTAATAAACTTTTTTGTTTGTCTATTGTTTTAACTTCCTTGCTTGAAAGCACAACAAGGGAATTGTGAGAGATTATACTCACTTTGCAGATTTTTACACAAATCAAATAGATTGTCTTGTCAGCAAGAAAAAAAATTGTCATTTCGCAGGTGAAAACATTGTACAATAAGCAAGGACACTATCATTCTCCTTATTTCAAGAAAATAAAATTTAAATTGTTGGTTTTTTTTACTAACATAGACTCTATAGACTGTGTCTGAATGCTCAATGAATGCCTGTGATTGGTACTTTCTTCAAATTAAAAATAAATACCAACAAACTCAAACCAGCTAAAACTTAACAGTCAAAGGAAGCCCTCTGGGTGCTAGGAAAAATTGTGACGTATCTCTATAGTGGTCTTGTAGCATGCAAACCAATAAGGGTGCTGAACAACACCCTGTGTTTTTGTCTTTACCCATATATAGAAAAATATGCATTATTGCTGGTGGTGTCACCACGTTGGGCAAGGGCTTATTGCAATGATGAAGCGGAGTATACATCCAAATTATTTTTGTCTGTCATCTCAAGCAAATTGTGTCCAAAATATTCATCAATATACTTTCACAAACCTTTTTCACTGTTCAGATTCTGTATTTTCTTCAGGATTTTTTCCTAGTGTAGTTTTATGTCAACCATGGACACTGACAGGTTTTGTGAAAAATCATTATAGGCCATCAAAAGAGAAAGCATAGTTCTCACCTCCAAGTAGTGCTATGAAGTGAAGGAAATACACAAGTACCTTAAACAGGAATTTTTTAATGTTTATATGAGTTTTCAAAAATATGTTCTTCGGAGGCCCATGTACTCAAAACTATGCGTGCTCCATGTATTTGCTAAAGATAAACCTTTAGAAATAACTAAGAAAAAATTTTTAGAAAAAAATGCTAGCAGAAAAGTTTTATGCAGGATGTTACTGATTTTTCCTTTTACAGCCCATATTATTTTGTTAAATAAATTGGAGCGTCAATATGCAAGGAAGACTTTGTGATTTATCACCTATAGACAGTAGGTCATGGTTTTTTTCATTTTTCTGCTTTGACTGTGCTTGTCTCTGGGCATGAAACATATCCCTCCCACCTTTTTGTCATTAAATTGCACGAACACTAGCAAGTACATTTGAGAATAGGTGCTGCAGATTTCTTTTGGTTAAAAGCACTCTTCCATATACAAATAAAAAAAACCCCAAGGAATCCTCTTAAGATTAGCAAAGACAGCATTGAGGGACAGGGGAAGCCTGCTGAAGGCAAACGTACTCATAGCTGATGTTTATTTTGGAAAGAAGAGGCCATCCAGGCAGTCCCAGTAATATGTACTGTGAAAAGCTAATAGAAGGGGCTAAGATTTGAGTTACAATACCCATTGAATAAGAGTAAGAGTCACAAAAACCTACTTTTGCTGGTTTTTGAGCTCTTTCAAATTATCTTCTGCTACTCTTGTCGAGTTCATCTCTCCATAGCACACGGGGAATGAAGGGATGCTGTCAAATGGAAGCTGTAGATCCTTTTCTATTCAGTACTTGAGTAATGCAGTGTCATTGTTTGCCACTGTCTGCTAACTACTGCCAGCCCCTTAACATTTCAGAGAGACCAAGGCATGCCTTAGGAAGGACATATTCAAAAATCATGAGCTGGCATATTTTTTAAATGTCATGCATCATTTCTATGCCTAAATTGCAGTTCAGAGGAGGAAGCTTAAAATGATGAAATGAGAGTTATGTTCTTTTATCAAATAAGTCTTGGAATTTTGAAGGTCCTATATTCAAAACTGCAGATAGAGGAAGTTTCTGCACATTTAGATACACATCAGACACCTATTTCATTATACATATTATTTCATGTAGCTGTCATTTATGTATTTTATTTAACAAGATTTTGTGTCCTTACCATACAGAAAATGAAGGAGGAAGCATTTTCCCCTTATAATTCTGAAGTTTCCACACAGGAGGGGAGGTTAACTTTTTTTCTTTGTATCTGGTTGTTTTCTGTATTTCTGCCACTATCTCAGTTCATCCTTGCCTTAGATACTGTTAAAGGAAATCATTGCTTTTTAAACCCAGCTTTTTCAATAATCTGGTAACAACCACAGCTGTTTCTTTAATCTGATAGTCTACCTTACATAATAACTGTCCTTTCTGATCAAAAATGACATTCTTAACATCAATAAATTCTTAAGATTTTCTGACAGAAAATGTTTTCTGGGACATGCAATCAATTACAGAGTGTGCTTGTCAATATTTTTTCAGAGAAATAAATCAAGAATCCTACCAAGATAACATACTAAAAATAATCTTCTCCTTGAGCTAGGATGCATTTCTGTGTTTTATTATTTGTTCTAATAAGCAATAGCATTTCTTCTCTGAAAATTTTATTGTTAAATGAGCCTGCATTTTCTCTTCAAGTGTTACATTTTGCCTTCCGTCTTCCCTGAAGGCTTCTACAGCGTTTAAACATTATTTAAATAGAATAATGTCTCCTTGACTTTAATATTTTTCTATTATCTCATATAAGTAAAACAATTAATGCTCTCCAGTTCACTTCTGATCCCCATCTCTGACCTGCTTCTCACTCCCACAAATAACTAAACAGTCTAAAGTCAAGAATCAAAAATTAAATTAACATTTATGTTTAGATATGTTTCAAGATTTGTTTAAAAAGTGCTGATGTTATCATTCCTGTAATACTTATTATTTATGTAATGCTGCTACTTACTCTATCTACAGATAGGTAAAATAACGAAGAAGCAATTTTTTAATACATCTAAATGGTTAAATACATTATGACTATACTTAGAATATTATTTCTAGGTAAACTTGAAAATGCTGTAGAAAACATCATTGGTTTTTACTGTCTGAGGTGACCTCAACTAAATCCTGCAAATGAGTATGTCAGGCAGAGCTCTGACATGCAGAGATTTAGTGCAGTGCCTCCAGAAATGGCACAGAATATTTGTACTTGGTTTGCCCTTAGTTTGCAGGAGCAGAGAGTTTTAAAAATTCGAAATCCCAGAAACTGGTCCAGGAAAGAGGCACAGTAGGGACTAGAGGCTAAACAAAACCAGAAGTGTTTAGGTTTGGGGTGGGTTTTGCCTCTTCCCAAAAAGCAATGACATTGCTATTCATGCTCAGATTCTAAATGGAACTAATGCTGTTCTTAGTTCTCTCTTTGATATTAGTCCCAAAAATTCTATAGCTGTAGCATTTTCCAGATTTTCATGGACACATTTTAAGGTTATTATGCTCATTGAAGAAATTACTGCCTTTGAAGGTCTGAAAAGCTGTACTAGTAAATTAGCTAATATCTTTAGCGTATGTTATGAAGTATTTTCAGGGTGCTTATTTAAGATTTCTAATAAAAAATACTTTATACTTACTATTTACCACTCTAGTTGCCCCTTGCAGTAGCAGCCCATTGAAAGAAAACTTTAACTGTTCAGATAAAGACAAAAATCACAGTTGCTCACTTTTGCATAAACAAAGGCACACATCTCTGTAAGTTAATGAACAGACTGTCAGGATCATAAGAAAAAAGTGCTTTCCTTGTGTTATTAGTAAGCTCTTGTTTTGATAACTTTTGTGGTGAAAAATTAAGTGGAAGGCTTTTGGTGATATACTAGTTGCAAGCTAGTATGTAACAGCTATTTGCATCATATACACTTCAGACATTTTGCTCAGTCACATTCTTTTTTTGTTTGTTTGTTTGTTTGTTTGTTTATAGAATTCATCAAGCAGTTATTGATGTAGAATTTTTGCATAATTCAAAACCATGCTACTCTTCTAGTTTCCATAATAGCTTTGGGGAATTAAAAGTGAGAAATAAAAAAAATATTGTTACTGATATAATATCTAAATAGCTGATGAATCGTGATCCATGTAGTCTGAATTTTTAAAGCAAAAGTTCTCCACAGTATGGGCTAAGAAGTTACTCACACTTCTGTAAACAACTCTGATGAGTACTCGATATGCATTTAGTTGCTGTATCCCCTTCAGAAAATATTAGGTAATTACTAATTACATAGAATCATAGTGAAACCCAGCACTTAAAAATCCCGTAATTTAAAACAGTACAAGAGATAGTCCGAGTTCATCACATCTCACCTCTTCCATCAAATTCCACAAATTTCTCTTCAAATAGAATTTACAAGTATTGCTAATTTTGTGCTCACTGTCTAATACAGAATAGTTAGAAGGAAAGAGTTGTAAAAAATATTTTTGGGTGCTGTAATTTGTTATTCTTCAGATACCATTTGTTTTTCTCATAAAATGCAGAAGGTTTTTACATTAAAAAAATTTATGTGCTCATGATTGGAAGAAACCATTTTGCATTTGGAGATATTGTGTTGAGTGGTGAACTATTATCAACACTTGTTTCAACACTGATTTCTGTGGAGTACGCTTGTCTTTTAAAATTAAATTTTCTTTTAAATTCTTCCGTTTTTCAAGAAACCTAAGGCATGTGAGAAGGCCATTACGGTTGGGCAGACAGTCATTACAAAACACAAGAATACGCGATACTATAGTTGCAGAGTCGTAGGAGTGACATCTCAGCTTTTCTATGAAGTCATGTTTGATGACGGCTCTTTCAGTCTGGATACTTTTCCTGAAGACATTGTAGTAAGTACCCTCTTAGATACCCATTTCTTGCTGATTTGTTTTTCATTTTTGGGGGAGGGTTGTTGTTGTTTTTTTGGGGTTTGTTGTTTTTTTGTTGTCGTTGGTGGTTTTTTTGTTGGTTTCTTTTTTAATTATTTCTTTTTATAATTAGACAGTTGGAACCTTTCGTATTACTGCTTTTGACCTTGAGGAGATAACGTTTTAATATTCAGCTTGTTACGTTTGCTGCTGACAATGATTATTTTCTAATTGGCTTCCAAACCTTGGTTGTTCTAATTAGTCTTTGCCATTTGACCAAATGAATAAAAGTAATCTTACAAAGTCTTTTAATTAAATAAGAAATATGTATTTAATAAAAGATACGAGAGAGGGAATTCCATATATCCTTATCTGTCTCTCAGAGATAACTTGCAAAAACTCCTTGCTGAATAGAAAAATCCTGCTATAATGGGAAGAACAGCTCTCAAGAATCTGTTCTAACAACTTGTTTACACCTCCTGATATTTAGTTTGTGAGATTACATTATTAATGATAAGAATCGTCAGGGAGAAGCATGGGTACTTTATTGCATTTTCAAAAAGCAATTGAGATTTTGATTTCCCTTATGCTCTTATATAAACTACAGTGTTTTTCAGAACTGTTAAGGACCACATCATACACTTAGATAGCATGTATGAACAAAGTTGAGAACAGCTGAGAATAGATTCTGTTTCCCTACACATTTGCAATGAATGTATTGGCTTTTAACCTTTGTTGTGCTCATAAGGTGTTACTTGACAGTTTTCTCACAGTATGACTGTAATCCTTGTTTGCCTTCATGCTTCTCTGAGGTCTTTTTGTGCTGAAATTATATTTTTGATGTAGCTCCTGCTTATGGTCTCTAAAACCTAGTCTTCAGTGAACACTGGTATGCAAAAGAGCCCTTTGTAGCAAGACCACTTTCCACTGAGCCACAAAACCACTGATGCACTGAGCCACTGCAAACCATACATGATTTGCAGCTCATGGGGCACAGCCTGTTTTCTGCAGCCCTTATGTTTTCCTGGAAATAACATTAGCTGACAGATCAGTGGAAATGATACTGTTTTTCTTACAATCTTCTTACTTATTGAAATGTCTGACGCTTTTGAAAATACAGTATTTGAAAGGGTACATTTCAGCTCAGTGTATGGGATTTGAGCTGTTTACCTCTCTCTGGTTTTAATAAGAGACAGTCAGCAAATCCCTGCAAAATGTCTTTGAAAATTTAGCCTTTTATTCAAAACACTCCAAAAGTCTCTATTATTGATCAAAGACAATATGGTTTGGGATGATCAAAATGTTCAGCAAATATAGCTGTGTTTTTATTAGAAATCCGTCTTCTGTGTAAGCCAGCATCAAGGAGCTGGTAAGGCATAGATGAGAAACTGCATGCCACTGTATGGGGGTAGTCTCATCTGGAGCTAAGAACAAATATTATCAGGTCTGGATATGCCTCAGTTCTTCTCAGATGGTGAATGAACATCATATAATTGTTTGATGGAAACACCAAACGAATTTCTCTTCCTTAAAGAAATCTTGTTGTGTTTTCGTTAGATAATATACCTGCAGCCTTTACTGGAAGGGGAAAAAAATGTTTTTTCTTCTGCCTGAACTAAAACTTGCTAATCCATGCAATGTGCGTATCAGGTGTTAGTGCCTCTGGGAGGACTTATTCATCAAATCTTGTGTGAAAGCAATATTGCTGCCTGTTGAAGAACTTATTTTTCTAATCTGTTTTCACTTTTCAACTAGCTTACAGAGATAGCAAGAGCTTTCTGCTATTCCTGTATGTCCTGAATCCACTACATAATTTCAGCTCAGCTCACAGTAGACCAGAATTCCAATGTTCCAACAAAGTGATTTATTTGTAAAGAGAAAGACAGGAAGAGGGAAATTCCAGTCTTGAAGTTTTGTGAAGTTCTGCGCGCAGCCATTCATTGACTACTAAAGCAGAGTGTAGATTGTTCTTATACATATTTGCTTGGTTTGTGTTAGCATTTGCTAAATATATCAGGGTTTGGTTTTTTTAAGTGTAGATGTTAGATACAGGCATAGCTGTATAGTTTTTTAATTTCAAGCTATTGCTTGAATGCTATAACTGATTCCTGTCTTGTCAGAATTTCTTAGAATAATAACTTTTTAATTACACTGTTTGAACCTCTTAGGTAGTTTGTCGATATGCTAACCAATCAGCTTTCTCTTAGCCCACTGGCTGTAAGAGGGTGCAAAGAAGTATATAGGTACAATTATTTGTGGGAAGAAACCACAGGATGACTTCCTCTAAGTCATGGAAAAACTGCAGTGATGGGGATAATACACAGTATCTTAAAGCTGGTGACAGCTCTACTGATTAGTTTAACAACGCATGCACACAAGTGAGGAGTTCATGTGCTGCAGTCCAGAGTGACTGCTACCGATAGCATGTATATATGTGTGCTACTTGGCACCTTTTGAAGTATTAATGTGTTGTAACTTGTCACACTGCCTCTTTCTCAGCACCAGGAGGAGCACAGTCCTGCTAAGTTAGGGGAGTGTCCCAAAGTTCCATTGTTTGGTTTGTTTGTTTGTTAGTACCTGATGGGCATCTCTCAACCAACATATCTTAGCAGATTGCAAGAAATGAATATGCTGGGTGTTTAGCTGGGAGTTCTGTTTGTTTCTCTCTATATTGAGCTTGTCAATAACGCCTCAACAACAAGTACAATGTAAATAGACACATATATGTAACTTGAAGTTAGAGCTAAGGATGATGGTTTTTTCCCCCATTATCTTGCTAAAATGCCATCTAAACAGGGCAGTCTTGGCTCTGCAAGAAAGGGGCAGAAAAGTCCCACCAAATTAGAGTGATAGGAGGAGGAGAGGTAGAAAAAAAATAATTTCAGAGTTAATCATACTTTGAGTCTGTGGGGAGGTCTGATTACAAGGTAACTGAGGAAACTGCTCTGTAAACAGCAGGCATTCTTCCAGATCACTTGCCTTGGTGTGTACCTTGGTCCTCCAGTGACCAGTTTACACAGAATTTTTTGCTGTTGTGCTTTCATCTTGTGGTAATAAAGCAAACTAGGTGAAGAAAAATGAGTCGACTTACTCTTGCTGACATGACATACCCACACTGTGTTTTAATTTGCTGTTAAGTAAACTTGAGAAGGTAAAGCTGATCTATATGTTGTCATGCCCACAAGCCAAAGTGGGCTTATTAAAATCTATAAATTGAATGCTACCCTAAATGGTAATGTAGCTTATGGAATGCTGTTATAAACGTTCCTTACAAGCAAGAACATCTTAAGAGCTGAAGAAGTGAAATGTGTCTGAAAGGACCCCTGAGTACTATATTATTTTTTTTTAGTTTGCAACAAACACATCATGGTAATTCTGTGAGGTCCTGATGAAATCCAGAAAGTGTACTCCTGAGAAGGTGCTTAGGTTAAGACATTCAGACTGTAGTTGTGAAAAGCAGGAGGAAGGAATTATTTTTGCATGTGTCAATTTGATCCCTCCAACAAGTTGCTTGCTTTTGTTTGTGTATCAGTTTTTTGAAGTGGGTTCCACCTTACCTGAAAAAAAAGAATCAGCTATGAAAAAGACTCCACCAGACAGTGGATTTTTTAACATACTAAAAGTGACACTTGGAATCTCTTCAGTTCTAATCTACTTCAGAACTATGAACTGTGCTTGCAGGTATGCGAGTTTATTCTTTTGGTAGTAGACCCAAGAGAGCCTTCAGTGTGAAGAGAACAGAGAAGGTTAAGCTCTATCTCTCTGTGTCTATCAGCTTTGGCAGGGGAGGGATGGACAGGGTTATTGATAACTCTAACAGTCGAAGTACTCTACTAAAATTGTCACAAAGGCTACAACTTACAGTGTGCACTTAATTTTTTTCTTTCTTTGTAATAAAATGGAGCACATTTTATTTGCCAGTATTTGAAGAAAAACCTGTTGGTATGATGGCGATCTGAGAAGCTTAAAACACACACAAAAACCCTAAACAAACAAAAACCCCACAAAACCAAAACTAAACAGATCTCAGCCAGGACCTTCTTTTCATTCCTTTACCTCTGCCCTTCCCTGCAAATGCTTACTTTACACCTCTGCAAAATTACAAAATGAACACTTTGACATTTCATCACCCACACCCTAATGTGTACACATGTATACTGTGTGCATAGGCTTGCCAATTATTCTGTCTTTCTTGATAATTGTCAATTCACTAAGCTACTGAATGATCTTTCCTGGCCTAGATACCTTGTAGGCAATTGGAGCTTTGCATAGGCATTTATAATTCTAGAAGTTGCTCAAGATGAGGTAAACTAATTGAGGTGAAATACAGGCAGAAGAGTCAGGCTGAATACAGATTGTCCCAAGGATAGTATTATTAGACTAATGAGAGACAGAACAGATTTACTTCATCTTCCTTTGAGATGTAGAACAAATGGGATTTAGCTGTATGATTCTTCAAAAATTATTTCCTCCACAGACTAGCTAAAGGGAACATTAGTTTAAAACTGTAATGTGCCGTTACCATAGAATCACAGAATCACAGAATTGTTCTGGTTGGAAAAGACTTTTAAGATCATCAAGTCCAACAATTAACCTCACTCTGCTGAGTCTGGTGCTAACCCATGTCCATAAGCACCACATCTACACAACTTTTGAACACCACCAGGGGATGGTGATTCAAATACCACCTTGGGCAGCATACTCCAGTGTTTAATAACACTTTCAGTGAAGAATTTTCTTCTAATATCTAATTTAAACCTCCTTTAGCACAACTTGAAACCATTTCCTCTAGTCCTGTGGCTTGTAACTAGGAGGAAGAAACAAACCCGCACATCACTACAACCTCCCTTCAGGTATTTGTAGAGAGCTACAAGGCTCAGCCTACTTTACTTCAGATTGAACAACCCCCTTTACCTCAGATGCTCCTCACAGGACTGGTTCTCTAAACCCCTTCACCATCTTTCTTGCCCTTCTCTGGATTTGCTGCAGCACCTCAGTGACTTTCCTGTAGAGAGGCCCATAACTGAACGCAGCACTGGAGGTAAAGCCTCAGCAGTGCCGAGTATAGGGGGACAGTCATTTCCCTGCTCCTGATGGCCACACTATTCCTGACAGAAGCCAGGATGCTGTAGGTCTCCTTGGCCATTGGGGCACACTGCTGCCTCATGTTCACCTAGCTGTTGACCAGCACCCCAGGTCCTTTTCATCTGTGCCAGCTTTTCAGCCACTCCTCCCCCAGCCTGTAGTGTTGGATGGAGTTGTGACCCAAGTGCAGGACCTGGCACTTGGCTTTGTTGTATCTTTTACAAATGGCCTTGGCCCATCAATCCATACTATCTACATTCCTCTGTAGAGCCTTCCTACCCTCAGGCAGATCAATCCTCCCTCCCAACTTGGTGTCTTCTATAGACTTGGTGTCTTCAATCCCCTCATCCAGATCATTGGTAAAGATATCAAACAACACTGGCCTCAATACTGAACCATGGGAAACACCACTTGGGACTGCTGGATTTAACTCTGTTCACCACAGCTCTTTGGCCCTGGCTATCCAGTAAGTTTTTTAACCACTGAAGAGAACACCAGTCCTAGCCATGTGTACCCACTTTCTCCATGAGAATGCTGTGAGAAACAGGGTGTATGAGGGGCTTTTTGAATGTGCAGGGTAGAAAGGTGGCATTCTGGGGAGCCATGAGTGTCAATGCTTCAGATATAGCTTCAAGAATAAGGTCTTTTTTCTTTACAGGAGGTTCTTCCTAATAACTTTATCTAGACTACTGACTTTTCACTGGTGCAAAAAGTGTGTATCTACTTATGTCTATGTGAACACTCGATCAGCTTCTCCGTTACTATATATGTTAATACTTATACTAATAATTTTGAAAAAGCATACTGATTGAACTATGTACATTCTGAAATACTGTGCTAGGATGTAAGTCTCTAGAGTCCAATAATGTCCACTTGGATATATAAAAACCAAAAGATTCTATTCTAGTACTTCTAGCCCAGCTTTCTGAAGGATGTTGTATTTTTTAGAAAATTTTTTCTAAAAAATGTAACTTCCTCCATCATCCTTGTCTGGCATTATAAATTATTGAGCTAGTTTCCACAATTCTTTTCTAAAGGTTTCTCTTCCGTATGCCTTTCTCTCTTTATCTCTTCTGACAACTGTTTTCTGCTTGTCTATCTGTTTGAATCAAAACTTTTAATAGTAGTGTTTACCTGCCTGCTTTTATCTGTGAAAGATCCATTATTCCTCTGACAGACAATAATAGCTTATTGTTCTGTTTTATTATACTGGCATGTAAATCTGTAAGGAAATCAGGATTATTGAATTCTCTCTTTCTGGGTAACCTTTAGATACTTTGGATGCACTCCAGTGATCTCCATCATCAGTGATTGCTGAGAATGTGAAATAGAAAACCAAGCAATACATTTCTCAAAAAGAGGATAGATCATATTTGGTATAAACATAGGCAAAAAATCCTCAGAACCAGTTGTGAAATGTGGGAAAAGAGACCTAATGATTTATAATAGGTTCAGCAACCTTTTTTTTTATATTTCTTAGTTGAAACAGCATTGAGTCTCCGAGTTGAATAATAGACTGCTCATGTTGGGCTGGCACAATTTTTTTTGTCAGCATAAATTATTATGTTGAAATCAAACTTTTAAAAAGCAAAGACTAAGTTCTAAGGCTCTGGACTAGAGATTTTATCCCATTCTTGAAGCAGCAGAACATCAAAAGATGCAATAGTCTGATTCTAATGTAAACTTTCTTCTATGATACCGTAATTGGTATAAGTGAGTTACTTCGTTTTACTCCACTATGGAGAACAGAACTTATTTTTCCATGTCTCTTGCTTTTCCTTTGTTTACTGTTGCAGTAGAAAGACAGTCAACTTCATAGATAAGCATAAAAAAATGAATGTAGGAAAGACTGAAGGCTTTAGGCTTCAAATATGACTATTATCTTTACTTGATCTCCTGTGTATAATGTTCTTTCCACTTTATAATGGAATAGTTTATGGATCTTTATCAATAATGATTTTAGATTAGGTGAAGGTAATGCTTCCACAGCTCAGGAAGAGGAACCAAATGGGAGACAATCCATTACTTTGCATCCTACAGTAAGATGGCTGACTTTGTAGTGAAGCAGGTGAGAGACAGAAATGTATTTCAGTGCTTCCTGTGTTTGCAAAATGAGTTTGTGGCCGTGTCTGGGACCTCAATGGAAACAGCTGTGGTGAATATGAGGAGCATGGTGAAGTCACTGGAACGGCACAGGAATCATTCATATGAGGTGGGATGACTGGGAGCGGGGGAGGTACATTATTTCCCCTCCTACCTATTTTTCTGAGCTAACCCAGGAATTCTAGGATTTTCAGATCTGGTGATTTACCGTATTTGCTTTGTGTTTCAGGTGTAGTTTATTTGCAGGCTTGCCATGTGTTCTTGGGGTAGGGAGCAGGGGAAGAAGGAAAATCTTCCTTCACATCTGTCACGACCTGAGCCAGGGGCAGGAGCAGAACATTTGCTCCTCTTTGTAGTCATTGGTCTGCAACTGATTTACTGAGAACCATAAATATTTTGGCCCTCACTAATGTAAAGGTAGGCAGGATATGAGTTACTACTGTAGGATTCAGAGTCTTCTCTAATATGAGCATGAGCAAGGGTGCTCCTCTGCACCAAAGAAGCCTTGTATTTCAGTGAGGCAGAGTGAATCAGACATCCTGGTCTCCTTGCAAACTTCAGCTTCCCACTGCTGACACTGAATTTTGTCCCCTGAGAGCATACTGTACTCCCAGTTACAGCTTTCTCTGAGTCCTCTGTACTGCACCTTACTGTGATGCCCAGTGCTATCCTGGACATCCGAAGATACATTCTGCAATGGGGGTTTGAATCATGGTCTTTGGAGCAATTCTGCATCTGTCAATTAGTATTACACATGCATTTGTGCTATTAATACTAAACTGTAAGGCAATGCAATAGTTGAAATAGTAACTTCCTAAGATGAATGGAAAGTAAAACATTTTTAGATAGATTCAGGAATCCAATTTATCTTCCAGTTTCCCTTTGGTGATAGCATATATTTCCTTTGTAAAGAAGATTCAGTATCATTTTAAGGACAGCACATTATACATAAATTCTAAGTATTTTCATACTGTGCATTATGTGATCCAAGGCTAATTTTTTTGAATTACAGTAACTATTCTGTTAATCTGGTGATTTCACTGAATGTCTACAAATTCAAAACCTGAATTGCACTCCTGGGAATCAGGCCTGCTCTTTCAAATGCTAATGCACTGTGTAAATTGCTGTTCCTGTTTAGATAAAATTCTGACTGTATCAAATTAGCTGTCACTCTCCTTTTCATTCAGGTTGTTTCTGAAATATGTGACACGTACTTCTGTGTCCCTAAAAATTTGTGTTAACTGCCATATACTGTCAGCTCCCAAAAGAAAAACACAGTTATACAGTCTGTTCAGATCAGTGGTTGTTTTCAGTTTCCACAATTTGTTTCACCACTCCTGCTTTAATGGTGTTGGTTGATACATTCATTATTTGCAGCTGCAGTGTGCAATTTGTTGTTATGGCAAGATTTTCTAAATCAGAGGTGTTAGTTGTGATCACATCCGTCATGCTCCTTGAAACAATCATGACTGGGAATCTCAATCACCAGCACTCAGGCTGAAAGTTGATGTTAGCTGCAGCAACATAGGCAGAGGACTTCCATTAAGTGCCTTTTTGGAATGGCCTTGGGGACATTGCAGCTTTGTCCTCAGGACTGTTCAGAGCTACCTTTCCCATTCTGCCAGGGGAGCCTTTTTTCCTCTCCTGGGACTGTATGGCAAGAGCTAACGCTTCCTGACAGCGTGGTCACCCCGTGCTCTAAGGTTCTGCCCTCCTTCCCTTTCAAGCCATCGTTAACTTAGGTTCTTGTCAGTACAGAGAGCACTGCCTCATGGTAAGAATCACAGTAGCAGTGCAGTAGGATAGTGAATTTAACTCAGGTCCTAATTTAAGGGGAAAATTTAGAAATTACTGCTGCAGTTCAAGTGGAGTCAGTGAGAACCATTTGTATGCAAAACTCCAATAATCAGGCCTGGATTTTTGCTACTTTTTCATGGTGAGAGTTCAAGAACTAGAAATCCACTTGAAGTGTTATAAATTAAAATCAGATGTAGTTAGTGTGTTTTGCCTGTGCTGTGAGAAGTGATTGTTAATTTTGTCATTAATACAGAATGCTCATTTGCTATAAATTGAAATGAATGTGCTATGAATTGAATTTGCTGTGAAATGAATTTCAGTCCTTCCAAAATACAAGGATAGAGGTGTTTGGGTTTTTTTGGAGGCCATGCATTAATTCTAGGTTAATTTTCAGAAGCCATGGAATTTTTGGGATAAAAGCTCAGATCAGTTGATATTATGGCTAGCTCTATGCAAACTGAGCAAAGTCTTGAGTTGTTCTTTCGGATTTAAGCAATGCAGGGCATGACAGAAGATGGCTGGTTTCTATTTCACAGTTTGATTTTAACAAGATACATAAATTTACAAGCAAACACAAGAGGAGTGATATTAACGAGTATTTAGAGATGCAGCATAGGGAGGTTTATTGCAGTTACAGCATCTGATTTAGCTCTGGTTCATCTTTTCAGTATCTGTTTTTCTTTGATCTTTGAAACCTCAGCTAGTGTATCAGTTTTCGGTCTGACAGGAGGAGGATTACAATATTGTGCCATGGCTCCTTTGTGTCAGTGATGGAACAATACAGAAAGAATTGATATCTGCAGGCACACTGCATGGCTGAAGCCAGGCTGCTGCTTACCTCTGCTTTTTGCCATTCCTTCTTGCCAGGTTGCATAATAACAGCATAGTGGGGTTCACAAGAACCCTCTGATAATGTAAAGCTGCAGCAGCATAATGAAGTGGATTCTTACACAGTCTTCCTGAAAGACTGCTGTTGATTGTTTGGAATGTGTCTTCCTAGAGGGTTTTGATGTCATATGGCACAAAAATAATGAGTAACTTCAAAGGGTGAGAACTATAGTCAGCTAAACTAATTGTTACAAAGACTGCTTTTGAGCTAGCAATTGTACTAAACTGGTAGTATCCCAGGAAGAATAATGCCAGTCAGACTCTGTGTATACTTATCCTATTCCTTTACCATTAAGTAAAAAAATTTATCTGTATTTCATTCTGATGCTGTGTTACAGACTCATAAAGCAAAAACAGGATTAAAAGTATGTGCTAACTCCCAAAACCTGTTGCAAGAGCCATGCCTAACCACTTTAGCCCTCTGTTGCTTATTATTTGACAAAAATTTGAATAAACAATGAAGCATTTTATGCTTTGTTTTGGAAACAAGGTAAATCAGCAAGTAAACCCCAGGAGTGCAGAATTTTTTTCTATATTCCATTGAGAAAAAGGCTGTAATTTGAGTCCAGGTCAAGCACACAAAAATATTCTGCCTTGAATATTGAGTGAACCGGAGTGATTTTGGGTAGCCTGTGAGCTCAGTGCTGTGTCTGCCAGTAGACAGATACACACTCTGTTAATGTTGAGGAAAATAAAATGGGAGTTTCTGAGACTGTTTATGGGATAGGTTTAGATGCCCTTATGAAGAAAGAGTCTGGTAATGTGTGCTGTTTTGGCTAAGTTTGACACTTCATGTTGTGGATTTTCTAGACACCCTCATTGGAAATGGGTAGAAGAATTGTAATTGGTATGGTGGAGCTGAAAAATATTTCACAAGTTCCAGAAGAATGAAGTTGCTCACAAAAGGAAGAGCTGACTCTAAAGGAAGAGGCATGTCTCTTTAAAAGATGACAGTTTATAAATGTAAACCTTAGGTTTATAAAAAAGTGCAGCTATAAGGGAAAAAAAATGTGCTATACAAATGGGTTAGGGGTGAATAAGAGTAAACTTCAAGAGTTCAAGCTGCTTGCAGACAATATACCCACTTAGTACTGCATACCACAGATTGATTTTTCTTCAGTACGTTTCCAAGGGTTTGGACTTATTTTTTATACACAGAAAAATAAAACTCAATCTTCGCGGTATTGTTACAGATACATGTGAATGTTTCAGGACTATGTTCAAGGCAAACGTTTATCAGCTGGAGAGGAGGGTCTTCAGACCTGTTACTTACAGACTGCAAGTGTCTTTCACCTTGCAGTGTTCATTATCCTCTTCCCTTTAAGCTCTCTGTAGGAACACAGCTATGAGACTTGAATTGAGCTTGTAAAATGCTTTGCCTTTCAGCAGTTATGGGAGGCAGAGAATGTTTCAGGTTGGAAGAGACCTCCCAAGATCATCCAGTCCAACCTTGGACCAACACAATAATCCAACTACTAAGCCATGTCTGTGAGGACCAGGTCCAAATGCCTTTTAAATACCTCCAGGGATGGTGACTCCACCACTCTCCTGGGCAGTCCATTTCAATGCCTGACAACCCTCTCCTTCTCCAAGGGTCAGTCAGACAGGATCTACCTTACGTAAACCCGTGCTGACTGGGCCTGATCACCTGGTTGTCCTGTATGTACCATGTGAAGGTACTCAAGCTGACCTGCTCCGTAACCTTTCCTGGCACCAAGGTCAAACTGACAGGTCTATAGTTCCCCAGATCATCCTTTTGGCCCTTCTTGTGGATGGACATTACATTTGCCAGTTTCCAATTTACTGAGACCTCCCCAGTTTTCCAGGACTGTTGATAAATAATGGAGAGTGGCTTGGTAAGCACTTCTGCCAGCTCCTTTAGTACCCTTGGGTACCAGATCCCATCTGGTCCCATAGACTTGTGCACATCCATGTAGCACAACAGGGCACTGATCATTTCCTCCCATTCTGCTCCCCATCTTGATCTTCCAATTAGTTTATAGGTCAATGTTTGATCTTTAAGGATCTTAACTGGAATCATATCCTTCTAAATCTGATTCTGTCCTTAGTTAATTTGGAATGTGATTGGTGAAGAAGGGATCAATTAACTCTTTTAACTTGAAGTAATGGTCATAAAGGTTAATAGTGTATTTAATATCATAGCAACACTGGTCATTGTATCTCAAGCATTTATTTTAAAATAGGAAAATGCAGTCCATATGGCATCTTTTAAAGGAGGTATAAAGAAAACAGTAGTCAAATATTTTAAATTTTAGCTAGAAAACAATCACATGCAAATGTAAAAAAGCCAGTACTAGTATGTTCAAATCAGAGGGCACCTTCATCAGATCACCTGGCTCTTGTTAATTGTTTTAATGGTGTAATCAAAATACAGTAAAAATACAGGATGGTGGTTAAAGGACTGGAGCATCATAAGATGAGAAGGTGAGAGAGCTCAAACCATTCAGCCTATAAAATAGACTGAGGGTAACCTTATCCAAGTTATATCTATATATCTGATGGGGGAATTAAAAAAGATGGAGCCACTCACTTCTCAGTGGTGCAGGGTGACAGGATAAAAGACAATGTGTACCGTCTGAAATACAGGAAAGTCCTTAACATGGAATTTTAATTAGATTAAGAAAAGAGTTTGTAACTGTGGGCATGGTTGAATGCTGGGTTGCTAGTCTAGGGCTGCGCTAGGAGGTGGTGAAGTGTTCATCCTTGGAGATACTCAAACACAACTGGACATTTTATAAGCCTGTGAGCTTGTGGACAAGCCTGTGAAACAGCTGGAATGTGAAACTGGACACTTAAGTGAATAGTCTTTTCAGTATAGGTAAGCATGATTTTGATTTTTTGTGTGAAGAAGAAAATATACTATGCAATTGTACTGGAAACTTGCATGGTTTACAAGCCAAAGGTAGGCTGAACCCACATTATGCTTGTATATGGAAATGTTAAAGAATTATTGTATTTTTATGTCTGACTTTTCATTATTTGACTGAGAAAAGTAAGGTTGCATTTCTGCAATTTTGTCAACCAAAGAATTGATTCATTCCCCAGAAGAAATTGGTAAGAATTATTTTTGCAGCAAAAGTAGTCTCTAAAATAGTTATGTAACACACAAATAAAAAGTAGGAACTCTGGCAGAAATCAGCAAAAGCTATTTAGTACAGGTGTCCCAAACACTGTTCAATCGACTAAGACATTGTTGTGATACATGAAGAATGGGATTGTTATTTGTCCAGGTTTTTTGCATGAGAACTCAAGTTTTCCATATGAGCAATTCCACTAGCTCTCCCAGAGAAGCTATGAAATGCTTTTCCTGTGCAAGGTGCAAAGGGCTAGTTCTTAAAAAACTAACGTTTGGCTTGACATTGTTGATAGATGGATTGTTTTCAGGAAATTAACTATCTTCCATGATGCATTTTAAGTTTGATTCAAGACACTTAGCTAAGACTTCTTTCTTGCACATCAGTAATAAATAGGTAGAGGAAGAAGAATGATAATGACAGTAACCCTCTCAGCGGTTATCACTGAAAAGAGAGCATTAAAAGTATAGTCTCACTTGATTTATAGTCAGAACTAAGATGGTATTTGGCTGTCCCTGATCCCTGAAAGACATCATTATTCCGCTGTTGGAAAGCAGGTAGTGGTCATCCTTTCAACTTTTCCTGTGCCTCTCCTGGGAATACTGGGAAGGGCAATACAGTAATGCCACCTGCTACCTCAAATATATGTTGAAGTTGAAGGAACAAATCTTTGTGTCTGCCACAGCAACCTTTGCTGTCCCCTTGGCACAGCACCTAAGGGATGTCAGAGGTAGCACTGTCATGCAGGAAAGTGAATTTCTGTGAAAACTAGCTTTTCACTTCTTTTCCCATGTGCTGAATCAAATTAATGGATTAAAATATGTGTTTTAAAACATTTTATAAAGCCTAGGTTTGGCTAGCATGATGTTATAACAAGATAGTCTTCCACCAAGGATCACTATGGTGCATTTTTTGCTCTTATGTTTTGAGTTCTTTGTCATGATGATTTTTGTTCTCGGTTGGATGTGGACTGCTGAACTCAAAAATACAGTTTTTTTGTACATTATTCTATATAAACAGGAGACTTCTAAAACAGTAATTGTAATAGTACTGCAGCAATGTGAGATAATACCAGGCTCTGAAGGGCCTTGTCACTGAGTCCTTGTACCCGAGTCCTTGGCTGTATCTTTTCTCTTCCCAGTCTAGATCTCTTATCAGTGAGCCCAGGTAACATCGTGACACACCTAGGTCCTCTAACACCTAGGAGAATACCACTAAATTAGCAGTAATTTACATGACTTGTGATGCAGTCAGTACAATATATGGATGCCTTTGTTGTGGTGAGTATTTGGTAGAGGTAGCTTTCAGGGAATGACCTGACATCATCCTTTTCTGGTCCTTCATGTATTTCCTCATGTTGACAGCTGTTGTTATGGGTGTGTGTTCTGTGTACTCTTCAAATGAGTCATTGAGTTCATAACAAGCCACATGGGGCAAAAGAAACTGCAGCAAGGATATATTGCAACTAGCATGAACTGTGCTGCTCTGACATCTTCAACAAGTCAGGCACAAAGTTTGGACAAAACAGAGAGAAAAACCTGTCTTGTATCTTCTGAAAACAAAACAAAACTAAACAAAATGCCTCCCTAGTTCTTATTTGTAAGCATTTGGATTCCTTCAGCATTGCTCCATCAGCTAAGCAACGAATTCATTGGCATTCTCAGCATTTATAGTTTGATCCATCAGGGGATGTTTCAGTCCACAGAGTTAGCATCTAGCAAAAATACGCTGTGTTTAACAAAACATGAGTTACTTGGATACGCAAAAGTCTTGCACACACACAATTGCACTTTAGTGATCTTTATTTTCAGGGTGTGATGGAAAATAATTTTGGAGGCAATGTATCACAGTTCTTGATAGCCATCTGATTTATGCATATGTTGCCTTGCCGGTGCAGCATCAAGCTGTAAAGAGAATGTTTCTTTGGTCACTATTTCATTTTCATGAACACTAAGAGTACCTTCTGTTAGCCCATTACTAGGATTTTAAAACTTGAAACATATACGGTAATAAATCTCCTCCAATTAGCAAGTTGTAAAAAGCAGCTTACTGGTAATTTCAAAGTAAAGTGGCTCACTCACTGATTTAAGAATCCGTCCTTCTTTGTAAATAGAGCAGAGATTGCCTAAGGCTGGGCCCGCCTGCAGAGGGAGAGGTTGTCCAAGTGAAGTGGCCTGATGGAAAACTGTATGGTGCAAAGTATCTGGGAACAAACACAGCTCACATGTATCAGGTAGGTGTCTGTATTTATTACCACGTGCTTGTTTTTCAGATGTCTTTATTGCATCCTGCTCATTTGCTCTAGCATTGACATGGCCAGATGCACCTTCAAAGTTGCAGAAGGCTGGAGTGTGGACTTTTATTATAAATGTTAATGCATTGAAAATAAGTAGCCCCTCACAAATGCTGTGTGCTCTTTGAGACCTGAAGTTCACCTTTTTGTATAAAATTGAGAAGATGGGTTATTTAGTAAGAACTTGGGTGAAAAGATAGAACTTAAGATTGAAAGACAACATTTGATATTTTCTCCAGGTTATTTATTTTTATTTGATGTCAAGTAATTGTACAAGAAATGACGTAGAATTTATTACTAGAGTGTGACTACAATGAACCTTATGCATTTTGTAAAGGAGAGGATAGTAAAAAGAAGAGCGTAAATAGTCCAACTTTCAATTATCTGAGGCACTTTTGAATGAATTAGCACATAATCTAAGGAGTGTTTTACCCTCAGCAAAGGCAAAAAGAAACTGAACAAAGAAGACAAGGCTAAAAAGCTGACTTCTGATTTCAGAGACAAAATAATTGTTTTTTTTATGTTCTTGCCTTTGAGAAAAATCAGTCAGCAGCTTTGAGTACTCAGTCACAATAATAATAGCACTTTTGAAAGAATGAGAATCCAGGTACATTTCATTAATATAGATATATAATAATTTTCACTTATGTAACTCGTTTCATATAAAGGCCTCACATTACTCTACAAGAGTGGCAAGTTTACTGTTATATCTATAGATGAATTAAGACACAGGGAGGCTAAATGCCTTGCTGCATTGACCTCACTTTGCCAATGACTTGCAATCAAGTCCTCAACTGCCTGATCCCTATAACTTGTCTCTTTCCTTCTATTTAGCAGCTGCATTACATTGCAAAGGTAAAAAGTTCTTTATAAAATATGAAGATTATTGTTCTGTAATTACATTAATCTTCAAATAATTTCATCTTCTGAACAGCTGGTCTTATGAGGAAGAGTGAGGTAGAATAAATGAATGTTGTTATCCTTCATAGGAAAGAATCTGACACAGTGAAACAGTCTTTGTCTTATTTTGGACCTCCTGGGCAGTCTCATGAAATTGGTTTTGTGTAAGGAAAGTGGGTTCAGTAAGGGTGTTCAGTAAGGTTTGGAGTTCCTCAGCATAACAGCCTTAGGAGATTGCTGTAAACTGTCTTTTAACAACACCTATCACAAGGGAAACAGCAAAGATGAAAGATTATCTGGAGTGCAGATTGCACTACATAGGACTTCGTAGACAAACAAGTATTTCAGGCTGTAAAATGCAGAGGAGGCTGCCACAACATGGTTGTGGTTTACAGGAAGCCTCTTACAGGGAGGCTGCAAGACTAACTTCAGGACACATTAGCAGTTCCTCCACTGGTCTTTATACACAGCCTGGCTGATAGCTCCCAGAACCCATGCACACACATGCTCCATTCATGCACACACATGCTCCATCCATGGTTTGTGAGATCTCAGTTGCAGCTTTGAGAGTCTCTTACTGAATCCTTTGTGACTCCTTAGATGGTAGGACTAAAGGAGACACTGAAAAGGACTCAATATTTTTGATGGAATAAGGCACGTCTGTTCTACTTGGATAGAACTGTGGATTTTCCTCATGTTCATGAGATGTTTGTACTGAATGTGGCAGGACTTGCCTGTGCAGGAGCTGTGATGCAGTGCACCAGAATTCATGTCATCCAGTTTGACATTCATGACTCAGAGTTATTACCTGCTAGATGAAGGTGAAGTGAAATTCTCAGTGCAATCTGTGCTTGATTTTATTTATTTATTTATTTTATATTGTGTTTCACTATTTATTCTTGAGTTTTGGGATGATTAAATTCTCCATTCACCCCATTAGCTCCTTTCTAAAAATTACAGCTGACCCTTTCATTTATGATATCCTGATAAAATCTCATGGAGAGAATGACATACTACAAAGACACAGTACCGCAGCAGAAGTTCAAATTAAATAACATGCTGGGTAAAAGCAGTGATTTGAAATTTAATATTTGCAGTATGCATTCAGTTGGAGCTGTTAATGATGCTGGGTTTTTATTTTGCATGAATCACGATACTCCTGAAACTCTCAGAGGAGCTCTTGTTGTGTTTGCCTTTAATGGCACAGCAAATTTATCTCCAGTGTAGTATGCTGAGTTATAGCTGAAGAACTTGCAATTACTCTATGTTGTAAATGTTCAATATATTTCATACTGCAAACATGCCAGATTCTGTGGTTTGATGCAGTTACTTGCTGCTGTACACTACCCAAAGAAAAAGATTGTCCATTCAGGAAGTGGTTTTCTGATCTGATGGAGCTGGCAGAGTTAATTTTCTGCCCATTTCTTTCACCAGTGATTCAAAAAAACATTATTACCAACTGAATTATGCAAAATATATTGTGCAAATATACTGTGCAATAAGGAACAGGAATAGCAGAAAGGCTGCTCCCTCATCCTAATGAAAAATACCTAAATTGCCATAATTTTATTATACATACTTAAGCCAAATTGATGTTTTAGTTCCTCTAACACACTAACAGACTTGGGGGGTTAGAAACAGGAACAGAGAGGAGCAAGGATGACTAATGTGACTTTGCTATCCATCTGTGCTCTGTGTATTTCAAATACATTGCAGATCTGCACATCCCTGTTACATTGCTGTAAAAACAAAATTACATTCAAAGAAGTTGTTAGTTCAAAGCACTGTATCCTGACTTTTGAGAATGGATTTACTATATGAGATTTTTCATCTTATCACAGTTAATCACAGAATCACCAAATTGCCATGATTGGAAAGGACCTCAAAGATCATGACAAGGCTTTAATTTGAACCTACAAAATCCAGTCCATTTACAAATTCAATTAGGTGATTTTTTTCAGTTTTATCTTTGACAATACTTTTGATAAAGTTTTCCTGTTTATTTACTCTTCCAACCTAAGTCTGTTATCGTTTGTGTAGTCTCATTTAGCTTCATATTTCTCATATGGTCTCATAATTATGTGGAATCTGCACTTCTTTTAAGTTTATACCAAACTTTAAAGTAGAGTTTATGTGAGAATTGAAACTACAGTTGTAGGTAATACCTGAAATTCAAAATTGGTAGAAGTATTGAAAAAAGTATATCAGCAGCTTCTGAAAAGACTTTTAGCATTTAGCTTCACAGCCTCTGCATTTTGACATTCCCAACACCTAGTTACATTTCCTTTCTCATTTTCTTCTAGCAGGGTTCATGTTGGATTAAATCTAAACCTGAGCATGATAAAGCTTTTCATCTTCTGAACAGAGCATTTTAAAGAAATTCCATCAGATTCAATAAAATTGTGTTAACTGGTATTTCCTTAGTTGTCATTCATACTTTTTTCTTTTGACAGGGTCTTCCTCAACCTTGAAGCACAGGATGTTAAAATTATTTTTTTATTTATTAGAAGCAAATAAAAAATCTAGAGGCAAATGAAAATGACACCAAGATATTTTAATATGTCACTTCTACAAAATAATGTTGTCTGTTTTGTTACTGCATGGCTTTTCTAATCGAGTACATTTTACTATATTTAATGTGTTGCTTGTGAAGTTTCTTTGCTTAAATATGATTTTAAACTTAGGAATGTGTTACATTTCTTAAGAAAGAATTAAATGTTTTATCCTAATTTTACCTTCCCAAAATAGCAAAATATTTGTATATAAGTCTTCTATGTTTGCCCATATTTTTGTCTGTAGACAAACCCCAAAACTTCCTGCAAGAGTTAAATTATTGTTTTTATATTCACATTTTCTCAATTAGGTTGAGTTTGAAGATGGTTCTCAGATAGTAATGAAGAGAGAAGAGATCTATACATTAGATGAAGAGCTTCCTAAAAGAGTAAAAGCACGTTTTGTGAGTATTTGCTGGTGATAAATTTCTAGTATATACATGCTGAAAATGCCAGTAACACTATCCTTGGCTCTATTCTGTATTTTTTCTGTATTTTTCATTCAACAATATTTTATGTAGCCTGTATCAATAAGGCTAAATTGGCACAAAAAGTGCAAGTGTCCACTTGCTAGTAAGAAAAGTCAGTTGTTCTTCCAGTACAGGCAAATGCTGTTATCAAACATAATTCTTTTCTCCTAAAAGGGACATCTTAGAGGGACATCTTCTCTCATGTCATGAATTATCAAGTTAGTGAAATTTTAAATTGACAGACATTCTGCTGTTTCATTATGTTTATAACATGTATAAATTTTCAAAAACATTCCAAGTACCAAGAGCTTTGTGAATTTAAAAGCATTGCATTTAATAAAGATGCAATTAACTTGTTCTAAGAAATAAAGTAGCTGTTGAGAACTTACAAGGTCACTGGTACGACTCATTAGCATTTCACTAGGCTTTTGTTTAAAACTAAATCTTCACTGTGTTATTTGAACTCACTGCAGTTTCTAACAGCAGACACCAGTTAGGCATTTATATGTAAGTCATGTGAAAATGTGTGAGGTTCATAAAGAGCATAAAGTTTGAAAAGTGGAAGTTCTGCTGTATGGTTGTTGGAGGACACAAGATGGCTTCTGTTACCTACAGAAGATTATACAATTCTATACATTTTCAGGGTGTGAAAATGTATTCTGTTCTGTTCTATTCTATTCTATTCTATTCTATTCATGCTCAATTTTGGGCAATTCAATCCATTACCATTTTACTAAGGGTAAAAACACAAACGCTTGTTTTTATGCTACGCTTTTAAAAATAAAGCTTTTATGGATCAGATTTTTTTTTTCTTATTTGACACCATTAACTTCATAAGGGAGTTTAGTCATTGCTTTATCCTGGATGGATTCCTTTTTGCTGCTTTCTTTCAGTTGACTCCCAGCTGTTTTTTAAGTTTGCTGGCAGATGGCTGAACTTGGGACTCCAGTTCTTTGCAAACTGGGTGGTGTGCAGTTTTCTTGTTGGAGGTCCATGCCATCGTGCCTAGCACTTAAAATGTTTCTGAATTACACAAAGTGGTGGATAATACTTGGTACTGCTAGGATCAAACCTGCCCAACAGTTGTATCACTTCCATGTTGCAGTTTTTCACCTTCTATTAGAGTGTGACCTCTGGATAAAATCAAAACTAACAACTGGTGTTTATGACAAGTTTCTAAGGAACTCCATGGGCCTACAGGATTAAATTATGAGTATTAAATGCAAAATATGGAAAAATAAAAATTATACTTTGTTTATAAAACATATATTTAATATTTAGACTTTTTCCTGAAAATAGTTTAGCTCCATGGACCTGTAAGGTGATCTAGTGAAATGTATCTGAGTTTCCATGTAACCTTTCTTGAATAAGTCACAATCTGGTGCCTGAATGAAGCTGTATGTGTGATTAATGTCTTATTTTAGTCTACAGCTTCTGACATGAGATTTGAAGACATGTTTTCTGGAGAAGATATTATCCTGGGAGAGAAGAGGCAGAGAGTATTGAGTTCCCGCTTTAAGAACGAGTATGTGGGTGATCCAGGGTGCCGCAACTTCTTGAAAAGCTCATTCCAGAAGAAATGCCTGAAGGGGCTATAAAGGAAGCAAGAGCAAGACAGGGATGTTGATTAAAAGGCATGCAGCATTGTTTGCAATTGCTTTTTGTTTTACAATTAGCTAATTCATAGACCAGCCTCGTAAGCTGAAGTATTTGAGTTCTGATTCCTTCAGTTAATGTTTTAAAGATTTTGTAATATTTTGCATTATGAAACTAAAGGGAAACGAAGTGAAAGTAAGACAGATTACTCAGTGATATGCTGGGGAAACAGTCCTGCTTGCATTGAAATAAGAGTTAAAAATCCCCTTGAATTAAGAGAGATTATTCTCATTCAAAATTTTAATAAACAGATGATAATTTCACTGGCTCTTTATTTTTCTGCAGACAGGAAAGGATGTTAAGTTCAATACAGTTTTTATAAAACATTTTTAAAACATGGAGATATGTACAGTAGTAAGACAAGAGTTGTACTTTATACAGTGATTTTGAATTTTTATGTAACTACTGCTTTCAGTAGGGCTTGATGTGGGCTCAACTGTTGACTCAGATATTTTTGCCTTTTATGAAAGATATCTTACAGCAAGGATGTTTTGTATATTCTAAGAGGCAGATTTTGGCAGTTATTTTTGAACATGCTTTTCATAAGATCTATTAAAATAGATATTTGTAAAATATAATTTTCTTTCGTTATGTGTATGAAAAATTAGAGTTTAAATATATATGCTTAACAGCCTAGTTTTGGATGAATATGTTATGGTCTTCTTTTTAAAATAATATTCTATCAATGTAATGATGTTTTGACGTAACCAACCAAACAAATAAATACTGTTCTTCTACTTTAAGCATTTTGTCTGTTGATATGACTTTCAATCCTATTATTTTATACCTGTAGGGATGAAGAAACTTCACTATATGCAGTATGAATGTAGTTTACTTAACACAATATGCACGGAGACACAAAGATGTCTTGGTATTTGTCACGGTTTAACACTGGCCCGGCGATTAAACCGAATAACAGACGCTCTCTATTAATCTCTCTCTCCTTGATAGAGAAAGGAGAGAGAGATTAATAGAGAGCGTCTGTTATTTTCATGCACCACAGGCACTTTGTCCCCATCTACTGTGTGTAGAAGATCTGACTGAGCAGGACCAGTTCGATTGATGGAACCCCTGGTATTAACTAACCAGGTAGCTTTTGCCAAGTGCTTGTCCCAGTTTTTGAAAGTTCCACCACCCATTGCCTTTAAGGTAGTTTTTAACAGACCATTGTACCTTTCAATTTTACCTGAGGCTGGTGCATGATAGGGGATATGGTATATCCACTCAATGCCATGTTCTTTGGCCCAGTTATTTATGAGACTATTTTTGAAATGAGTTCCATTATCTGACTCAATTCTCTCTGGTGTACCATGTCTCCACAAGACTTGTTTCTCTAGGCCCAGGATAGTGTTCCGGGCTGTGGCATGAGGCACAGGATATGTTTCCAGCCATCCTGTACTTGCCTCCACCATTGTAAGCACATAGCGCTTACCCTGGCGGGTTTGAGGCAGTGTGATGTAGTCGACTTGCCAGGCCTCCCCATACCTATATTTTGACCATCTCCCTTCATACCATAGAGGTTTCAACCTTTTAGCTTGCTTAATTGCAGCACATATGTCACAATCGTGGATAACCTGCGCAATAGAGTCCAAAGATAAATCCACCCCTCGATCACGAGCCCATCGATATGTTCCATCCCTGCCTTGATGACCTGAAGCATTGTGGGCCCATTTGGCCAAAAACAGTTCACCTTTATGGTCCCAGTCCAGATCTATTTGGAACACTTGAGCAGCCTCATCTGCTCGTTGGTTGTTTCGATGTTCCTCAGTAGCTCGATATGAAGGTACGTGGGCATCTACGTGACGCACTTTTACATCAAGTTTTTCTATCCTAGTAGCAATGTCTTTCCAGAGTTCAGCAGCCCAGATAGGTTTATCTCTACGTTGCCAGTTGTTTTGCTTCCACTGCTTTAACCAACCCCATAAGGCATTTGCTACCATCCATGAGTCAGTATAGAGATAAAGTCTCGGCCACTTTTCTTGTTCAGCAATGTCCAAAGCCAATTGGATGGCTTTTACCTCTGCAAATTGACTTGATTCACCATCTCCTTCATCTGTTTTTGCAACTAGTCATGTAGGATTCCATACGGCAGCTTTCCACCTTCGATGGCCTCCTACCAGACGACAGGATCCATCAGTGAAAAGAGCATATTGTTTCTCATTCTCTGGTAACTGGTCATATGGTGGGGCTTCTTCAGCCCGTTTTACCACTTTTCCTGGTGGCATTCCAAAGTGTTTGCCTTCTGGCCAATGTGTTATTGCTTCTACAATTCCTGGACGATTGAGTCTTCCTATCCTAGCTCTCTGTGAGAGTAAAGCAATCCATTTACTCCAGGTAGCATCGGTAGCATGATGGGAAGATTCTCTACCTGTGTACATAAAACCCAGTACAGGTAATCGTGGTACTAGGAGGAGCTGTGCTTCAGTACCAATCACTTCCGAAGCAGCTCTAACTCCTTCGTACGCGGCCAATATCTCTTTTTCAGCAGCTGTGTAGTTGGCTTCGGAGCCTTTGTAGTTTCGACCCCAAAATCCTAGAGGTCAGCCTCGAGTCTCTCCTGGAGCTTTCTGCCAGAGGCTCCATGTAGGACCATCACCTCCATCTCCGGTGTAAAGAATATTTTTGATGTCTGGCCCTGTTCGAATTGGTCCAAGGGCCATTGCCTGCACAATCTCCTGTTTAATATTCTCAAAAGCAGCTTGTTGTTCTGAGCCCCATTTAAAGTCTTTCTTCTTCTGAGTAACCTCATAGAGAGGTTTCACAATCTGATTATAAAAAGGAATATGCATTCTCCAGAAACCAACAGTTCCTAAAAAGGACTGTGTTTCCTTTTTGGTAGTTGGTGGGGCCATAGCTGTTATTTTGTTAATCACGTCCGTTGGGATGTGGCGACGTCCATCTTGCCACTTAACTCCCAGAAACTGTATCTCTTGTGCAGGTCCCTTGACCTTGCTCCTTTTAATAGCAAAACCAGCCTCTAGGAGGATTTCAATTATCTTCTTACCTTTCTCGTAGACTTCCTTTGCTGTGTCACCCCACACAATGATGTCATCGATGTACTGTAGATGTTCTGGAGCTCCACCCTTTTCCAAGGTATCATGGATCAGTCCATGGCAGATGGTAGGACTGTGTTTCCACCCCTGGGGCAGTCGATTCCAAGTGTACTGGACACCTCTCCAGGTGAAGGCAAACTGTGCTCTGCATTCTGGTGCTATAGGAATAGCAAAAAATGCATTAGCAATATCAATAGTAGCATACCACCTGGCTGCCTTTGACTCCAGCTCATACTGAAGTTCTAGTATGTCCGGCACAGCAGCACTTAGTGGCAGTGTAACCTCATTCAGGGCACGATAGTCCACTGTCAGCCTCCACTCTCCATTTGGCTTTTTCACTGGCCATACAGGACTGTTGAAGGGTGAATGAGTCTTGCTGATCACTCCTTGGCTCTCTAGTTGCCGGATCAGCTTGTGAATGGGGACCACAGGATCTCTGTTGACACGATATTGTCTACGATGCACTACTGAAGTAGCAGTTGGCAGACACTGGTTTGTAGTCCTCAGCAACCCCACTACAAAGGATTTATCTGAAAGGCCAAACAAAGTATGCAGCCATTCTGCATTCTCAGTCTTAATAGCTGCAGTACCAAAGGACCAGCGGTACCCTTTCGGGTCCTCGAAATCACCTCCCTTGAGGTAGTCTATGCCAAGGATGCACGGAGCATCTGGACCAGTCACTATTGGGTGTTTATGCCAATTTTATTCCAGTGAGGCTCACATCAGCCTTCACAATAGTCAGTTCTTTAGATCCCCCCGTCACTCCAGAAATAGTGACGGAGTCTGTGCCTTTTTGATTCGATGGCATTAGGGTGCACTGTGCACCAGTGTCCACCAAGGCTTTATACTTTTGTGGCTCTAATGTGCCAGGCCATCGAATCCACACAATCCAATAGATTCGGTTGTCCCTCTCCTCCACCTGGCTGGAGGCAGGGCACCTCTAAGCTTGAGCACATACAGCATTGTCAGTATGTGCATTACTGGAGCTTGCATCCCCAGTACTCACACCTGATGTGCATGGATCTTGAGTCACCAGCATTTTTGGGTTGGGTAACTCCACACTGGACACTTGAGCAGCCATCTTTTTAGAAGGACCTCCTTTTGCCTTCGGCTTACTTATCAACTCAATCACTCGGTCCTGTAGGGCAGCAGTAGGTTTCTTGTCCCACTTTTTCATGTCCTCTCCACACTCACACAGGATTACCCATAGGGTCCCTCTTACTGATTTCTGTTTCTCTCGATTCTGTCTCATAGGAGGGCGTCTCCTCTTAATGGCTGCAATGCGGCGTCCTCCGTCTGTCTGAGGAGAAAGGGGTGAATGCCATTCCTCAGATGCTCTCTTGATAGCTGAGACCCAGGCCCGACAAGGGGCTATGACAGCATCTTCACACTCTCGTACAGTTTTAATCACATCACCCACAGTTGTATCTACCTCTGCAGGAACCCATAGCATTACTGATAGTGTATGATTAAAAGGTGGTGGTGCAGCATGCACAAACCTTTGCATCATAGGTTTAGGGCATGGTACGTGATAGGGATCTTCAATGTCATCATTATTATAGATCACGTCTCGCACAGCCAATTCTTCGAGATACCTGATAGCTTTTCCAAGTCTGCGTGCTTTGATCTGTGGGCAGTCTATCTCCTCTTTATAGGGATATCTCTCCCTTACAGCTGACAAGAGTCGTTTCCACAGGCTGGTAGTTCCAGCCTTTTCCCCAAATGCCCGATCAATACCTGCATCTTTGGCCAGGGATCCCAACTGCCTGGCTTCCTTCTGAGTTAATGTTATGGCAGCAGCCCCCTCATTCCAGCATCGGAGTAACCAAGAGAGAAGTGGTTCACCTGAAAAACGGCTGTAATCTTTTCTCAGAGTACGCAAGTCTCTCATGGAATAGGGCTGAGCAGATTCTGAGTCTGAGTCCTCATCTGATTCTGCTTTAGGGAATGCTCTAGCTGGTCTAGGAGGAGAGGCATTATCCTCTATTTCCTCTATCACCTGGTCATCTTGTTCAGACTTGGAAGGGTTAAGGCTTGCTTCTGATTTCCATTGTTTTCCTTTTCTCCTAGTTACAGGGTCAACAAGTAACTGTGTGGGCTGAGGGGGAGAGGCTGTAGTATCTGCAGCAGTAGCAGCAGCAGGGCTTGCTTTCTGAGCAGCAGCAGTGTCTGTGGGAGTAGAGACAGCAACTGGAGCTGTAGCCGATATGCTGGCAATGCTTGCCGGCCTTATCTGAGTTGTGCCCTTGCGTGAGGGGGGGCGAGAAGCGGCTGCAGAGGCAGGAGTGGGGGTGCTCTCTTTACGAGGTGTGCTCGTTCCCCTAGTTGTAATTGTCTTATTCCTCACCAGTATATGATAGCACATGAAAATATTCACAGACACCTGAACAACAATGCCTACAAGAATCAGGAGGTTCAAAACTGTAACAATCATAATGCCATTTTGACTAGAATCCATTGAACTCAGCCCAAGAGTGGTGTATTTCCTCAAAAGCAGGCTGAAAATGTAATTACCAACAAAGTTCTTAATCCTTCTATGAAACACCACTACACCATGCACGATGATATACACCAGTATTGAGGACGATATTGCAATGATGGTTCTTAAGCAACTCTTACGAAGAACAAACCACAAAGCAACAGCAATCCCAGCTGCGAAAAGACAGATTGCATACCCTAAATACCAAAGGTACGGCACGATTGGTTTAATCTCCAACCCTGTGAAATTTCCAAAGAACAAGGTCTGATTCCAGCTCAGGAAAGCCATTCTTTCACTGGAGTTGGAATTCAAACTGTTCAGGCAATTTAGTCAAAATTTAAACTGGACTTGAGCCAAGTAGCTCAGGCCCCACGTTGGGCGCCAATAAATCTGTCACGGTTTAACACTGGCCCGGCGATTAAACCGAATAACAGACGCTCTCTATTAATCTCTCTCTCCTTGATAGAGAAAGGAGAGAGAATAAGGGAGAGAGACTTATGGGTTGGAAACTAAACTACACAACTTTAATGAAACAGTAATGATAAATAGGTAAAATTACTAAATATATACAAATATACAGGAAAATGGAAACCACATTCCTCCCCTCTCTCCCCCAATAACTCTCACGTCACCACCGAGGCTGTAGGGCAGCCCTGGGAAAGTCCAGGCTGGACTCCTGGAGTCAGCAGCAGTCGGGAACTGGAGGCAGGAACACACAGATGTGGGCTGGCACGGATCAGGACCACAGGCAAACGAACGGACGGGATCCTTCCAGGATGCCGAGAAGGAAGGGAAGCAGGAAATCAGGAAAAGATCTGGCTCGGCCCTCATGATGCCTCAAATTTATACTGAGTGTGACGTATATGGGATGGAATACTCTGTTTGGTCAATTCTGGCATCTATCTTGTCTGTTCCTCCCCAAAGGAGGGCTCAGGTGGGACTTCTGTATCCTCCTGGACGGTAAAATGTTCTCCTCAGAGCTGAGCAGTGTCCTTGGCTCTGCATACCAGTCTCTAGCAGTAACTATAAACATCAAGTGTTATCAGTCCTAGAAGCACACACTGTCTGAGAAACTTGCTGTTAATTTCAGCAAGTGCAACTACTTACAAGAAACTTAGCTAAAAGCAAAAGTACAAGACAGAAAATCACCTTTATCCTGGTCCAAACCAGGACAGTATTAAAATGTAGACTTGATGAATACTGCAGTTCCATTTCTTGTCATTCTATTTTTCTTCAGTCTTTACAATCTTAACCATTTTTAATATTTCCCAGAAAGCTGAAAGTCTGAATTTGTCTGGAAAAACTTGGGTATGTGAAGCTAAAAAAGAGCTTTATCAAAATTACATCATCTGTTTCTTGTAAATTGGAACGTCAGCAAGATTTCTGGCTGTCTGACACAGGAAAAAGAGCTTTTTCAAAATGCAATTTAAATCTAGGCACTGCTGTTTCTAGAGTTCTGCTTGTAAAATATCCTGCATATATAGATTCAGAGAAGTTTTCATTACAAACCCAGTTTTTTATGTGCTGAGACACACAAAACTTAGTAGCCCTTGCATGATTATTCTAAATTTTCCAAGAAGACAGTTTAATCGTTTCATTTACTATGTGAGACCTCAATTGACAATTTAATCTTTCTGTGTTACATTAACTATTTTTTCTTTTACCATGAAATCAATCAGAACCCCTTTAGTCTAAGGAATTGCTTAGCTGTGACAATTACAATATCTTTCCAATTGACAACACTTGCTCTACGGATAGTAGTGGGTTGTGGTGTGTACTGACTGGCATATTTCAGAATATTAGAGCATTTTCAGATGTCGTAAAAGAAAAATAAAAACTAGTGATACATGTGCAAAATGCAAGAGCTCTGCTGCCTTCTAGAGTTAAATGTAGCTGATAAGCTTGTTGCTGATGTTTAGCTTCAAAATACAGTTGTAGTGTAAGAGTTTGGAACCATAAAGGTTCAAAGCAACTACGACTTTATTAATTCTTCAAATACATATAAGCATATGTGCATATATGGTCTGCAGGGGGAACCAAATAGTGGTAATGATGATGGCTCACGTAACCTGGAGATGCCACCGAGGCAAAGTGCCTTGCATCAAAACAACTTAAACTGAGAGAATAAGACAGGTCCTTGTCACAGGTGACTGACTCCTGAAGGCAGTGGAAGGTTCTATATGCAGGGCAGACCCACTTCTTACAGAAGTCAGCTGCCTCCCTGGGGCCAGGATTAAAGATCTGTAGAGAAAATACCCTACCCCCATGACTGCTCCCTGTTACTGATATTTCAGGTAGGCAGTGATGAGGTAGCAACAAGAAGCCCGAGGGAAATGGAGACTTCAGGGCCTTGGAGAGAGCTGGTTAAGATATCAGTAGCACAAGCCTTCTTCTCTGTCCCACTGGTTGCAGGGATTTGTGAGGGGATAAACAGGAAGAGCCAACAGATGATTGCTGGCCCTGAGCCTGGTGTTACCAGCAGGACTGTGGTTTCTTTCCTCATGGGTTGGTTTCCAGGACACCAGGCCTGCTGGCAACAGATGGGGAAAGCCTGTCTTGGAGGGAAAAAAGGGATTCTGGGACAAGTGTTAGCAGGGCTCGTGGAAAGGGTTTTTAACTAGATTTAAAGGATTATGGGGATGAAAACAGGCTTACTAGAGAGCAGCCTGGGAGCAGCATGCCAGTGACTGTGGGTAAGTTGTGCTAGCAAGATATTAAATGGTCTGATGTTTCAGTGAAGAAGGCGATGGTGATACATGTGGAAACAAGGACAAGAGGGTCAGTGATGGGTTGGAATCATCTGAGTGTAGTCAGCTGTGAATTGGGAATTAGGACTTCTCTCCTCAAAAAATGTGGCAGGACCATTAGCCCAGCTGAAGTGTATATACACCAATGAAGGGAGCACAGCCAACAAAGCAAGAGGAGCTGGAGGCCATTGTACAGCAAGAAAACTATATATGTGTCTGTATATATATATATATATATATGTATATGCCATCACAGAAATGTGGTGGGAAGACTTGCAGCTGGAGTGCTGCAACTGATAGATCCCAGCTTTCCCAAAGGAAGGAGAGGTGGTGGGATGGCCCTCTGTGTTAGGGATGGATATGAATGTCTACAACTTAATGATGTTAATGACAGTGTTGAGTATATATGGATTAGAATCAAAGGGAAGGCCTGATAGCATAGATGATTAGTATAGACTGCCCAACCATAATGAAGGGGCAGATTAAATATTTTATAAGCAGTTGGGATAGGTCTTGCCTTCACTATCCCTTCTTCTCATGGGGGAATTCACTTTCCCAGATGTCTGCTGGAAATACAACACAGCAGAGGGGGCACAGTCCCAGAGGCTCCTGGAGGTGATAGAGTTCTGGAGGTTTCCAGAGTATGTGGAGGGTAACTTCCTGACACAGCTGGTGAGGGAGACAACCAGGAATAGCACCTTGCTGGACCTGCTGCTTGTTAACAGGCAAACTCTTGTGGGGGGTGTAAAGGCTGGAGGCTGTCTTGGGCATAGTGATCCTGAAAGAGCTTTTGATTCTTAGAGAAGCAAGGAGGGGAGAGAGCAGAACTGCCACCTTGGACTTCAGGATAGTAGAGTTTGAGCTGTTTCAGAACGTGGTTGAGAGAGTCCTTGGTAGAAAGTCCTGAAAGGCAAATGAGGCCTGGAATGAGGCTGGACAGACTTAAAAGTTTATGTTCTTTGGTAAAAGGGGAAGGCAACTTACGAGGACCACAAAAATGTAATGAGGCTGTGCAGGGACAAAATTAGGAAGAACAAAGCCCAAATAGAACTCAAGTTGGCCACTGTAGTTAAAGACAAGAAGTTTTTTCAGCACATCAATAGAAAAAGGAAAACCAAGGAAAATGTAGGCTTGCTGATGAATGAGGTGGGTGCCCTGGTCGTGGAAGATGCAGAGAAGGGGGAGTTGTTGAGTGCCTGCCCTGCTATGATCTTCATTGCTAAAGATGAGCCCCAGGAACTGCAGACCCTGGAGGTGAGGGAAAAGGCCTGCAGATATGAAGACTTTCCTTTGGTAGAGGAGGGACATGTTAGAAACCACTTAGCCAAACTGTGTCCAACCCAATGTCCATGGGCCCCAATGTGATGCACCCACGAGGGCTGAGAGCCGGCTAGGTCACTCCCCATTTTCTTTGAAAGGGCATGTAGAACAGGAGAGATGCCCGAGAACTGGGGGAAGACAATGATTACTCCAGGCTTCAAAAAGAGCAAGAAGCATGACCTAGGAAACTAGAGATCAATTACTCTCACCTCTGTCCCTGGAAAGGTGATGGAGCAAATAGTTCTGGATATAAACTCTAAATGTGGAACACAAAGTTACTGGGATTAGTCAACATGGATTCATGAAGGGTAAAGAATTCTTGGCCAATCTGACAGCCTTCTATGATATCATAACTGGATGATTAGATGAGGGGAGAGCAGGAGATGTAATCTGCCTTGATTTCAGCAAGGCTTTTAACAATGTCTCCTGTAACATCCTTGGTAAGAAACTCAGAACTGTGGGTTAGACACTGAGGTGGACTGAGAGCTGATTGAGTACTAGAGCTCAGAGGGCCATGATCAGTGGTGAAGGGTCATGTTGGAGGCTTGTAGCCAGAGATGTTCTCAAGGTTCAGTACTGTGTTCAGTCTCCAACATATTAATTGATTACCTAGATGAGGACACAGAATGTTTGCTGAAAACACAGAACAATAAGGGGTCAGCTGACATCAGAGATGGCTGTGCTGCCATCCACCATGACCTGGAAAAGCTGGAGAGTTGGGCAGAGAGGAACCCAATGAGGTTCAACAACAGCAAATTGTAAGGTCTGGCTCCTGGGCAGGAACAACTCCATGCATCAATATAGGTTAGAGACTGACTTGCTGGAAAGCAAGAGAAGGGTCTTGGAGTCCTGGTAGATAATAATTTAAGCATGAGCCAGCACTGTGCCCTTGTGGCCAATAAGGCCAATGGTATCCTGGGATCCATTAGGAAGAGTGTGGCCAGTAGGTCAAGGGGGGTCGTTCTCTCCCTCTACTCTGCCCTGGTGAGGTCACAGCTGGAATCCTGCATTCATTTCTGGGTTCCCCAGTTCAAGAGAGACAGAGAACTACTGGAGAAAGTCCATCAGAGGGAAGTGAAGATGACTGGGGGATGGGACCATTTGTCTTTCAAGGAAAATCTGAGAGACCTGGGACTCAACAAAGAGAGGAGAAGAATGAGAAGAGATATTATCAATGCCTATAAATATTTAAAGACCAGGTGTATGGAGGATGGAGCCAGAGTCTTTCCAAATGTGGCCAGTGAAAGGACAAGGGGCAGTGGGCACAAGCTGGAACACAGGGGATTCCATATGAACACAAGGAAAACCATCATTACTGTGAGGGAGACAAAGCTCTGGAATGGGCTTCCCAGAGAGCTTAAGGATATTCTTCAGCTCTGGAGATACTCAAAATGCACCTGGGTGCAATCCTGTGTAATATGCTTTAGGCAATCCTGCTTTAGCAGGGAGGGTGGGCTAGATGATCTCCATAGGTCCCTTCCAACTATGATGATTCTCTGATTCTGTGATATTTTTTAATTAAATAAATGATGATATGGGGGTACTACTGAGGCTAAAAAGCAAAGTCTCTCTTCTCCTTAAAATTTGCTTATTAAAGTGCTGCAAAAATGTTTTTAAAAATTCTGCAAAAAACATTAGTTGGCTTCTTACCCCTTTTATCTTTCAGAAAAAAAACCCTTTAGTTTGGAAGTTCTCAAAAGCTTTGAAATAATTTCTTACTTTTTAAGGTGCTGTAAAGCATCTACTATGTGAATGAAAAGCGTAGTCATTGCTATCACTTAGCAATGTAATCAAGTCCCTGTAATCAAGAGGTTATGGCCCTTGCAAACTGGACTGTTTAAAAAACTGGGCTAAAAAGAGCTTTCCTGTTCCTTTATGACTCCTGAAAAGCCACACTTTTCAGTTCCACATGTTGCTCAAGGCCTTTCAGATTTGTGAGAGAGCAGATTCACATAGAGTGTTTAGTGTGCCACGCTCTGGGAAACCAGGAATTTGCCACTATCTGAACTGGGTTAAGTGGACACCTAAACAGTCATTTGTCATCCTGGTAACTAGTTCTCAACAGCCAAGTTCTCACTCCACTAAAATCTTTATGTGTTGTTTTTGTCCTAGTTTTAGGGATGGATGTGTCTTTTCTCATCAAAAAGCACGCTGGCATTCATGGTTGTCTCAATTGCAGTGTCAGTGTAAGGAAGAGCGAAGTAGGTAGAAAAAATGAGGTGTTACCTTAAAAGGCAGGCTAACTGAATGAGCAGTGGTTTTCCTAGGACAAAAAAAGAAAAAAATAACAAAACAAAGAAGAATAATTGAACAATTGAACATCTGTAGCAAGAGAGTGCTGCATACCTTGGGACTGGAAGAACCACGCTCTTTCTTTATCTTATTCATGGAAGGGGAAAGTAATTGTCTTGCATATTCAAAAATCCCGAGGGCTAAAGATGAGCTTGCGAGTGTACACACACCAAGTAAGAAGTGGTTTGATCACGATACATTGAAATGTTTTGTTCAGGCTATTCACACTTGTCTGATGAAAGATATCAAGGAAGATTCTGAAGTACTTGAATGTAGAGTACTTTACCACCATTACTATGATTTCCACAGCTATAGCTAAGATCTGATAAAATCAAATTACTGGAATTAGGTAAAAATTAGATTACTTCTCTTGCATTTTATTTGCTCTTGTATTACTGTTTTGTTGGTGCTTAATAGGACTTCTACACTATACTGTGTTGTGCTACAGTGGTTGAAAATTTTCAATTAAAAGGAGTAATAGATAAATTCCTGCAAAATACTTGTGCTTTGGAGCTTGTTTATTCTTTCCAGCTGTGATGTAAGTGAACAGCATTTTGTTTGGTTGGTTTTGGTTTTGTGTGTGTGTGTGTTTGTGTGACAGAGAAGTCATTTTGATACTGATAAAGAAAATACAGCAGGAGAGCCCCTGTTTATGCAGTTCTACCCTTTCTGATATTGGGATACATTCTGCATTCTGCATATACATTCTATGTGGAAGACATAACTAAATGCTACTGATAAGCTAAATAATGCTTGAATGATCATCTGGCTAAATAACACATAGGTGCATTTTCTGCCTGTTCTGCTTGACTTAGCCATTTCTATTTAATGGCACAATCCCAATTGTTGATTCTGATAGCAGATGAAGGCAAAATGGTAATTTCCTTTACTGTTATGAAATGCTGCTTTTTTACTTCAGATTCTGAATTTTGTAGTGGTATTTCTCTTTCTTGTTATGGCTTCACTGTTCATCATCAGGCTCAGTTGTCCTGCAGCCATGCTGCTGAGATGTTATTCTCAATACTTCAGTGTATTTCCTCTATGTCTAAATTCGTAGGCAGAGCTGGCAGCTGCCAAAACTTTCTTCTGTAAGATCATGTTTTGAGTCACTTAAAACTTCAGCAATTTAGATGTCCTACAGCCAAAGTTTTCATGTGTGAGTTTGTGCCTGAAAAGAGTCAGGAAACTCTGCTTTGACTGGTTTAGTCATTTGGAAATGGAGGATTAAGGAAAAAATTCCCTATTCTTTATGTTCAAAAGTTTCTCAGGGAACCTCAGTTGTTCCTTTATACAGTGGAACAGGGACTTGCTGGTAGATGCAGGAAAGAGCTATTCCCATTAGGTATCAGACCCATTAGGTTTTTAGTGCTGTCATTTGACTGACCTATCATAAATTGAGTGATCTGCACACAGGGCTCTGAAATTATGTCTTAGAAGTGACATATTATGTCTTCTGCAGTGATGGAGGGGATTGTGCATGTATGGCAACAAAAGTCAGCTCAGCACTGATTGTGCCAAGATTACAAACTGGGGGGACCTTTTTATTTCTTTACTTTGTTTCCTTAAGCAGAGGTTATAGATTGGCTCTCCTCAGATTGGCTCTCTGTTCCCAGTGCCCTGCTAATGCTGCTGCAGTAGTATAGACAAGCAGGAGAAGACACAAAAAATCCAACTTCAGTACAACAGTGCAGAATTCAAGGCAGATAAGGACAATTCGTCGAGCAGGAAGGGGAAGAACAAGGGGTACCAGATTCTGAAACAGAGATCTGTTCACAGCCCTCTGCAAAACCCAGGATGCCTGAGGCACAAATTTCTTCTGGTATAAGCAAATGTCTGTGAAATGTACCAGCAAATTACTGGATGATTGCCTTTAGGAACAGCTATTCCTGATGCCAGTTACTAACTCAAGGAGCAGTCATCTTTGCTCTCCCAAGGATGTGGTCCTGATGTGCAGATTGGAAATCAGTAACAGTGATGATTTTTTTTGTTTGGTTGGTTTTTTGTTTTTTTGGTTTGTTTGTTTGTTTTCAGATTGATCACTAGAAAAAAACAACTTCTGCATTTGTATTTATTTAAATTTCTGTGCTAGATTAAGCTTGCAAAATGAGGTGTATAGCCAGTGCCAGAATTTTCCCCAAAGAAATACAATTCTTGAAGTTTCATTCCTTCCTGATATGTTCCTTACAGATCTAGTCACTAGAGGAACTGTGGTAAGGAATCCCCATAGTGACTTTCTGGGATGCACAGAAGTTAAAGCAAGAAAGAAGAGAGATGAGGCCCTGCATTCCCAAAGGGTATTTCTTGACACAGTGCTAACAGCTGATGTCAATGTCATGCAGCATTATTGAGGAGAAAATGCTCAAGGAGCGATGTAACAGAACAAAATAACCTTTGAAAAGTTTCTATGTTTAAAAGTAGTCTTCTGTGTTCTGCATCATCCCCTTTGTCTGTGAGCATACACAACGGACATGAGTAATGAACTATGCTGTACCTCAGTCCACTTCTGATGTAGAAACCAAGGTGACTTCTTGCATGACTCTGTTTTTTCCCTTAGAGTCCTATTAGGTGAGTGAAAGCAAAAATAGGACAACTTGATATAACTTTGTTTTTTTTAGGTGGAAAGAAGGAAGAGCAGAAAAGAAAGTACTGTGTTGCCCACTGACCTATTGAAAAAGCAATATGATAAATATTTGTGCAAGATACCTCCTTTTTGTGTGTTTGTTTTCTGTTTTTGGCTCTTCATGTTTGAGATGGTAGAAAATAATTTTATGGCATTGATGTCAAGCCTGAGAGAGACAGAAGGCATTACATATGAGTCAAAAGAGGCCCAGGGACAGTACAGAGAACAGCCGGATGACCTCTGTATTCCATCCCATTTTCTGCTATATCCTAAAAAATGACAGAAGGGCAGGAAAAATTGGCTATGGTTCCTTTCACTCTTCCGGCAGAAGTCTTGGAAAGTGGCTCCTGGCTCTCTGTCTTCAGCTCACCATCTGCTCCACAGAATCCAGCCCCATCCATTGCTGAGAAAAGTTCTGGCCTTTTTTCTATGTCAGCTCTTCCACAGGGATCTTTAGACTGTTATATCAGCTACAATTAATATTGGGTTTCATATGAGTATACTTTTCATTACTTTCCAACTGGTTACTACAGCTTTCCTGTTCTAGTTCTAATTTTAAACCTTTAAGTCTCTTTCTCATTTATCTTTTTATCTTCCCCTGGGAGAGCAGGGGGAAGTAACAGAGAGAAATTTGTTTCTCTGTGTCTTGGTTTGCCTTGATCACCAAACAGAGACACAGGTGTTAAGTTGTCTCAAAGAGAGGGCTGGAGCTACTCTGTTCTCTGCCTTTCCACTTTTATAGCTTCCACTTCAAAGTCTATCACCAAAAGGCAGAGAAAAATAGACTCATTTTTTTCTTTCAAGTACACCAGTAGAAAAAAGGACAACTCCCTGCCTTCCTTTGACAGTCATGTGGAGCTGAGATGCAAAAGACAGAGGTCTAATGAAGGAAGCAGTTCAATGTCTCCAGTTCTGTATGCCAGACTTTGGCATACATGAAGGACCTTGCTTAATGAGTGTTATTTTGGTATGTATATCTGACTGAGTTATTGTCCATCTCTTGAAAGCCAGTCTCTTGCTCAGCAGTTTGGTCAAGTATCTAGTCACATAACTCACATCTGAAGTTCTCTGCTGAAATCATCCTTCGTGGCTGAAGCATCCTTATCAATAGCCCCTGGAGTGAAGTCCCAGTTCCACTGAAATCAAAGATAAGTTCCCTCTTGATTTTCAATCTATTATCTTAATTCAAAGTCATCTGCAGTTGCAAAAACTATAAAAATAATTTATTTAACTTTCACTGAAACACTATATTCCTGAATAGAAAATAATATCCCTCCCACTGAATAAATAACCATCATGCATTAGATGGCAACCTACTGGACTTCACTGCTTTGTTCAAATAAGAAGAAATGGAGGTGTAGGTTTCTTCATGATTGAGCTTTTTAAAGGTATTGTTTAAGCACAAAATGTTTTTGATTCAATAAAGGAGGAACCAATAAAGCTGCCTTGGGAATAAAAGGGCAAATAAGGCAAATTGGATTTTCATGGAAATTAGTTTGGGGAATGAAACTCTAGCATGTATGGGATGCACAAGTTTATTTATAGGACATAGAGTTGTAGGAGAGAGTCCAGAGGAAGCCCACCTCCCTGCAGCACCTCTTCTATGAAGAAAGATTGAGAGAGTTGGGGATTGTTCAGCCTGGAGAAGAGAAGAGAAGAGAAGAGAAGAGAAGAGAAGAAGAGAAGAGAAGAGAAGAGAAAGAGAAGAGAAGAGAAGAGAAGAGAAGAGAAGAGAAGAGAAGAGAAGAGAAGAGAAAGAAGAGAAGAGAAGAGAGAAGAGAAGAGAAGAGAAGAGAAGAGAAGAGAAGAGAAGAGAGAAGAGAAGAGAAGAGAGAAGAGAAGAGAAGAGAAGAGAAGAGAAGAGAAGAGAAGAGAAGAGAAGAGAAGAGAAGAGAAGAGAAGAGAAAAGAGAAGAGAAGAGAGAGAAGAGAAGAGAAGAGAAGAGAAAAGAAGAGAAGAGAAGAGAAGAGAAGAGAAGAGAAGAGAAGAGAAGAGAAGAGAAGAGAAGAGAAAGAGAAGAGAAAAGAGAAGAGAAGAGAAGAGAGAGAAGAGAAGAGAAGAGAAGAGAAGAGAAGAGAAGAGAAGAGAAGAGAAGAGAAGAGAAGAGAAGAGAAGAGAAGAGAAGAGAAGAGAAGAGAAGAGAGAAGAGAAGAGAAGAAGAAGAGAAGAAGAAGAGAAGAGGAGAAGAAGAGGAGAAGACTGAGGAGACCTTCTAGAGGCCTTCCAGTATATGAAGGGGGCCTACAGGAAAGCTGGGCTGGGACATTTTAGAAGAAAGGGCACGTAGTGATAGGACAAGATGTAATGGTTTCAAACTGGAAGAGGGTTGATTTAGATTAGATATTAGGAAGAAATTATTTAGTATGATGATGGTGAGACACTGGCACATGATCCCCAGAGTTGTGGGTGCCCCTCCCTGGAAGTGTTCAGTGCCAGGTTGGCTGGGGCTTTGAGCAACTTGGTCTATTGGAAGGTGTCCCTGCCATTGACAAGGGGTTGGAACTAAATGATCTCTAAGGTCAATTCTAACCCAAACCATTCTGCAATTCTATGATTTTCAAAGAACAGGCATCCCAGCCCTGCAAGCAAAGGGCCACTATGTCATATAAGAATGCAATTCTTCCTCTCTCCCTACTTTATCCATCATGTGTCCCAGAGAAACATGTAATGACTCCTTCCTACAATTTGTCTTGTGATTAAGAACATTTGATAGGATGTCATTGTAGAAGAGAGAATATATTTGCATAAAAGAAAGAGAATTTGACTTTTAAAAAGTACTAAGATACCTGAAGTAAAGCTACAGACCTCTTACAGGTGAGATGAACTAGGAAGCTCAGTAGTCGGTTCTGAATGTCAGGAACCTAAATTCCAGGAAAAAAATCATTGCGTTTCTCCACAGTGCATTTTTCCCCTCTGCATTTTTGCCAGAATGGACTGGCTAGAAATGGTACCAAACAGAGCTGAGCTTTCTTCCTAGCATGCCTTTCTATTATCTGTAAGATACCTTGTCACTGTTGTGTCTCCTTGCTCTCTCTGTAGATTGTTTATCTCTTGATTTAAGACTTGGCATGAGACAAGCTGAGTATGTTCTGCTTCACTTGTTCATGTGCAAGGCCTATATAGTCTTTAACTGTGAAGCAGAGCTATCCCAGCTAATGAAATGGATGTGGGATAGACTGAGCATTTGGAGACCACTGTGAAAAACATGAATTTTTCAGTATTCTCACTTTCACCTTTGCCATCCATAGTTAAAACACAGCATGGCATGGCATAACATGGCAAGAGTTTGCAAGTCTGACACCACTTCCCTGTGTGATTTTGGGCAGGTCTCCAGGCATTTTTCTGCTTAAAAAAGTAAGAGAATGTGAAACTATATAAGCTGGTTTAGTAAGTATATTTTTAAAATGGAAGGTCTGATAGATGGCACATTGGCATATAACACAAAGAGCTACATGGATAGAACTCTCTAGTAACTCCTTCCAAGAAACTGAAGATACCACAGCTGCTGTAACTGGAGCTAAATCTTTGTAGAAAGAACTTCAGGCTCTAGGATACCACTCAGACAGCAGTGTATCACCGTATCACCATATCACCACGTTCTTAGGGAGCAAACAGGACGAAAACAATACCACACATACAGAAGTTCTTCCTCAACCTTCTGAAACACGAGATAAAAAGTGTGATTTAAAGCAACTGTTGAGCTCTCCAAGGTCTTTGTCTCTAGAAGAAGGCAGATAGTAGAAATCTTGTGCTACAGCACCCTCAGATTTTGGAATAATGAAAGAGCCTATGTCTTTGGAAAAAAAGATGCACCTTCTATTTGATGGCTTCCATATTGGGGGCTACTGACTGGCCAGTGCTGTAGGGATGTACCTAGACCACAATACCTACCCATAAACATGTGATCATGGTGCATCACTTTCAAGTTTCAGTGCTTTTTTCCTGTAATACTTCTTCAATGTTATGTCACAAGTACTTTATGAAAAATAAAGAGAAGACACAATTAGGAGCTCTTGTTGTGAAGTGTCCATCAAATTAACAGCTGGGACAGTAGTAAGAAGATTAATGTCAATTAGTAATACTTTAAAAAGACACAAGAAACCATTTGAGAAACCCCAGGAGGGTTCACTTGACATCAGAATTACTAATTTCTTTATGTGTTTTAAAAGAAAAGAAACTGTAGCCACTGAGCAAAGCCCTGGAGGAAAACAATACTAGTATGTCAGTACAATTGATTTCTCAGTGATTAAAAGCAACTGATCTTAGTGACAAGTTGAACAGTTTTCAATTGAAAAAGATGTTACCTCTGAGTCAGTGGAGAGTTCTACATGGCTATGATTACTAAGGAAGGAGTAAAAAAAAGTTTTAGTACACCTTACCAGATGTGCTGGGTGTACTCACCAGGTTCACAATTTCTCTGGCTTGTCTTCCTCCTTCCCTGCCTAAGCCAGCCTTGTACCTTAACAGTGTCAGATGAAATGAAAGTTCAGGTTTCAGACATGCACATCCACAGTCCACTCATGATGATGTATCTAGGGTGCATCAAGCACAGCACTGCCAGCCAGTCAAGGGAGGTGATTGTACCTCTCTTCTCTGCACTGGTACAACCTCATCTCGAGTACTGTGTGCAGTTTTGGGCATCACAGTACAGAAAAGACAACAAGCAACTGGAGAGCATCCAAGGGAGAGCCATGAGATTGGTGAAGGTTTTGGAAGGGCTGACTTATGAGGAATGGCTGAGGTCACTTGAACTGTGCAGTTTGGAGAAAAGGAGGCTGAGGGGAGACCTTACTGCAGTATATGGCTTCCTGATGAGGGGAAAAGATGGGACTGGTACTGATTTCTTCACTTCTGTGACCAAACACAGGACTCACGGAAATGGTAGGAAGCTGAATCAGGGGAGGTTTAGGTTAAATATTAAGAAAAGGTTTTTCACTCAGAGGGTGGTTGAGCAGTGGAACAAGCTCCCCAGGGAAGAAATCGCAACACCAAGCCTGCCTGAGTTCAATAATTGTTTGGATGATGCTCTCAGGCACATTGTGTGATTGTTGGGGTGACCTACAAAGGGACAGGATTTGGATTTGATCCTGATGGGTCCCTTCCAACTCAACAGATTCTGTGGTTCTATGATTCTGTGTAGGTAGGAGTCACTAGGAGTCTGTAGTCCTGAATCCATAGGTAATATATTGCTATTAAATATTTTAACTTGTTTGACAGTACATTAAATGAGGATGAACAAGAGCTTCTTTTTGCTCACAGTAAGCAACACTAAATTATTCAAACATAGGATGGGAGCCCAAATACCTTGCTAAACATGGCACAGTACTAATGTGAGAGCTGACGGACTGAAAGTGCAACTTTTTGGCCCAATAAAAACTATAACAATACAGCAATTATAACTTATTTCTGCTATGAGAACAGTCTCTGGCATCCCCTTACTGTTGTCAGGCCATGTAATCCATTTTCTCTAGTGAATTATGTGGTATTCCCTATGGCAGAAACACTGCTTTGCGTTTCTTTTTATCTGGATTTTGTGTTTTATGCTTTGCATATAGCCCTTAGCCAAAATAATTTCCTTACTAGGATCTCTCCCTTTCTGCTGGATGCTCTCTTTCCCTAGCAATTCTTTACATGCAAAGGGGCAAGTGATATGAATGACTGAAAATATTCTTATCTTCTACACAGTTCTGTATATATTCCTGCAGTGTCAGTGACAGACTAATGCTTAGGTTCCATCATGAACTTGATTTTCTCCTGCCGTGTTTTGGGGTGAGTTAAGATTTTAAGTGCGTTTAATGATGTATTCTTTGGTCTAAATCTTTCAGAATTCATTAGGGTGCAGTTCTGGGGTTAAAGTTCAAGCCAGAATGGAAACATCTCAGGAATCCTTGCTAAATCAGTAGGCTATCCTACTTCTAGCCTTTCTGTGCAAGTATATTGCAAAAATGTTGATCCATAATTGCATTAGAACAAACTGCTTAGTGATTTTTCTATTAAAAAAAAGAGTTTTTGAAAGATTTTGTAAATAGCATGTAGAATTAAAAAGTAATTTTTCAATATGGATTCTTCTATCTTGATATTATACACTGAAAAAACCCAAGTATTTCCTTGTCACTTTTTGTCACTATACTTTATGAACTGAATGTTACCAAATTCATTCCTATAAATCCATTTAAAGAACTAATTCTAAAATATAATTTGATAAGAGAAGAGTGACAGAACCTTCACACTTGGAGCAACAGCCTGGGAAAGTAGAATATATTTCTAAGCATGTAGTTTGAAATCAGTCTTAGACTTAACTCATCCATAGTGAAATCTTTTGAAATAGAAGTCTTTTAGCAGCTTGCCCAGAGAGCTAATGAAAAGCTGTGAAGGTATTCAATTTGTTAGAGGTTATTCCTACAGATAAGGAAGTATGCTTAGCAACTGGTCACTTTTTCAGAAATAAAGCAGTGCTTCAACTACATTTTCTAATTCTTGCTTTGTCTTTCTATGTGAAATGACTTGAAGATGTTAGATCTGTTACACAGCAACTGATACAGCTGAATTTTTAATCAGAGATATTCTGTAATGTAACACATATCCTCCAGCCAGAACCTGCATACTTTTTCTTCTACTCAAAAAAGTTAAGGCAACTGCCTGGATACTGTTTTTTCGGGGGGGTGTTTGTCACTGGGGTGTTTTTGGTCAGTTCTTCTATTTCTTTGTATGGTTAGTTTTGGGTTTGTTGGTTTTTTTTGTTTGTTTGTTTAGTTGTGAGGGGTTTTTTTTGTATGTTTTGTTTTGTTTTTCGGAAAGAACTGTCTGTTGCAGAAATTAAGACAAATATTTGGAAATAAAGTATGATGGATTTCTGCAAAATGGAACCTCTCCTTTTGGTCTCAAGTTCTAGAAGCAGTTGAAATAGGAGAACAGGAAGTGAACTTATACTGCAGCACACAATGTGCACAAGTATACATTACTGAAGAAATAAAATTATTCATAAATCAGAGAAGGGAAAGAAGGGAACCAAAGTATTCAGAATGAATGTTCTCTGAATTTTACTTAGAACTGAGAGACTCATAAGTACCTCTCTGCTCTGCAGCAAAATTATTACTGACTACCTGCTTCTGAAGTGAAGTAAAATAAATATATACACTTTTTAGTCTTACGTTTTCTAATAATATTTTTATGGGTTGAAATGGGGCATTTCAAGTGCATAAATGCTGAGTAATTTTTTCTTACATGAATAAAAATGCACATTCCAGAAAATGAAGGATAAGACAAAGTAATTCTTAATGACTCTCTCCTTTTAGATTAGCTGACAGATGCTATCATCACTTTTTCAGTTATGTAAGTTTAGCCTAAAAAACATAAATGAGACAATGAGAGCAATCTCATTAAAAACCTACAGACCCAAGTAAAGTCTTTAAACCACCTACAAGAAGAAAAAAAGCAAAAAACCAAGTATTTGCCTTGTGACAGATAGATCAAAATACATCTAAATCCATAATTTTGAATGAAACCCCATTCCTGTTTTATTTTTTCCAGATAATATAGAAGCCATTTAAATATTTTGTTACTTCCAATGAAATGCTGACAATATCTTTAGTTAAAATAGAGTGAAAATTTCCCACTAAAATTCTTTGATGAGAAAGTCAAACCTGCTTATTTGGCAAAGATTTTAAGGCTCAAGATCAGGTTCCTGGTTCTGGGATGACCTGGAAAGTGACTTTCCTCCAGGATCCTTCATCACTCTGCTCTCCACTTTCGTGTTTTGATCACTGGTTGTTTCCTGATGCAAAGAAGATAACCCCTTTTTCTCATTGGGATATAGTAAGATTGGAGGTGCTCTTCAATTAAGTACAAAGAACATAGCCTTATATGAAAGCTTTTGATCTGTAAAGAAAAGGAAGACTTTAAACCCTAATTTTTAATCAGACTCTTGGATTAAATAGCCATTGAGGCAGTAATTTCTTCCTTCCCCACAGTCTTTCAAACACAACTTTTCTGTGTTTTGTAGAAACCTACCAAAACCTGCCCAGTGGGTAATTTCCCGATTGTTGCTGGTTTTTTAATGGTTTCTTCTGCTTATTAGCATAATGGCCTTATATAAAACTCTTATTCCACATCAGTTCATCTCTCTTTACATAGGATAGAGCAGTACTGCAAAGATACAGGGGGAAGATGGAGCTGGATTGACTGAAAGTCTGAGTTTTTCTTCCAGACTCAAATTAGTGTGAAGTATTTGTTCCCTTGGTGAAGAGATAGCCTGTGCAGTTAATCAGGAACAGTGTGACTGGAATACTACTTTCCCAGAGAGACTCCTGCTCAAGCCAACCTGGATGGACATTAATAGTTGTGGTTTGGCTCCTCTGACAGTCCACATGCTGACAGTAACAACAAGATGATTTGTAAAATGCACAGTAAGATCCTATCAACATGGGTGAAGATAATTTTAGGTGGAATAATACAGATCAATGAGCCCAGATGGTATTGATGGTATTGTAAAAGAGCATAGTTTTAGTTCCTTGTTTCTCTTGCTAGCTGAGGGCAGCTCTGTGAAGAAGAAAGAATTGCTGAAATAGGCACTGTGAAATTTCTTTGAAGGTGTTTAAGAACAGCTTAGACCAACAACAGTCTAAAACAGTTAAGGCACAGCAAGATGTGTTTTGAGGGAGGAAGAATCGTTCTTTCTGCCCAAATTTTTTAATGCAAAAAGGATAAATTCTTCAAAGACCTTAAACTGCATAGGGTAAGGCAAGTGAAGCTCTGGTGAAAGGATAAGTACTCTAAAGTAAGTTTTCTGTAGTCAGTCAAGAAAATATTCACTATAATAGCACTTAAAAGACATTTCCCAAGTTATTAATTTTTTTAAAACACGAAGACTTCTATTTTGTCTTAAAGGAAGTCTGTTTGTGATGAGACTAATTAAAAATATCCAGTCTTATCTTTTGTAATATTTCATTGACCTACTGAAGAAGATGCCTGTGTACTAATTCCATGTGATAAAACTTCAGTCTGTCAGATGAAAACAATCAGGAGAGATTATATTTTGTCTATATTATAGCTGTACTGCAACAATGCTACTATCTTGAATTTCTGATTAATTTAATTTAGCTCTAATGAACAAAATTTGTTGTCCTAGTGTAATTAGACTCTCAACTGAATGGCTTAGAAAATTAATATAATGGTAATTGTGGTTGCCTTGATCTCTATGCAACTTGACTTTCTCAGTTGCTTCTGTCTCTTTCCCTCTACCCATGCAAAATATGGTCAGTGACCCCAGAGAACAGGAGCTGGAATTCTTATTTAATGTTTCTTACTGAAGCAGTCTCACTGCAGGACAAATTTCAAAGTTAGTGAAATGAAAGACTGAATAAAGACTTTTACTGGAGATGGGCTGGAGAAAAGTTAGTGTTAATAAATGCACTGTACCTCTTCAAATTCTAAATAAAAGCAGTGGAAATAGGATTCATTAGATATTTTGAGAAATTAGCCTTTACAGCATTGCTTACCAAGTAAATGTATGGGCCCAGAGAGTAGTCCTAGTATTCTCTGTGGAGAGCATCTCTGTTGTTTAGTTTAGTTTACTGGTGTACATGTAGCTGTACTGGCTTGTTTGTTTAGGATGGAATTAAATAAATCTTTTTGAAATTATGCAAGTTGCTAGCACAACACAGTTCTTTCAGAGGCATCTTACTTTCATTGCTATTTCACATTATTTTCATCGTTGTTGTAGACACTGTTGTTCTCCTTATAAACCACAGATTTCTTGTGTTGCTGGTCATACTTCTGACTCATTGCTTTAGATCTACTTTCAAAGTCTAAAAAAATACATATGTATGTGCTTTGTAGATTTTCTGAATTTTACCTCATCAGCCTTTGTTGTCCATATGACCAAGAAACACAAAATATGAAAGAGCTTCATTTGCTCTTTAAGATGCTATAAACATAAGTAGAAGAATATAAAAAACAAACACATAGACCATTAATAAAATAAACAAAATTTCCTTCTGTATAGTGGCATGGATTTCCTTTTAACCATGATGTATCTTCACATGCCTTCCTTTGACTGCAGCATCATCCTCTCAGAAGGTGTAACACTTGTACATTGGTTACTTTAGAACCAGTTATTATATGAAGTGTGGAAAAACATAAGCCTTCAATTATAGTAGGCTGCCCTTCTTTCATCTGGTTTCATGAATAATTCTGACACTTTTCTAGTATTTGGCCAGTTCACTTAGAGTTTTTTCTTTTTGTGTATCTGATTTTATATAGCTACCTCTTGCTTTCCATGCTGTTTCTGACACCAGCCCGAAGAAAGGGTTGGCATGGAGAAGGGACACCACTCACTTTTTTCCTGATATACCATACATGAAAGGGTAATGGGGAAGGTGAAGCAAATCAACTGGGATTTATGAACATTTGTGGATAGCAATGGGAAAAAGAAAAAAAAAACCAAAAAAACCCCAAACGAACATATATTTTCACATCCTGTGTTACTATTCACTTACATGTGTCAGCTGCAGAGTAGAGACCAGTAGCACAACCAGATAGTATGATAGGAGCCATCTAGATACTATCAAACCTAAACAGCAAATACAGCTAAAAAAAAAAAAGAGAAAAGGCTCTCATCCTAACAGCTTTCTGTTGTTCAGAAGTGTTGCACAGAACCAAGGGACCTGGCACAAAGGGAATGCACAATAGAATACAGAGATGCAGAGAGGATAAAACTTCAGAGAATAAAGTAAAAAAACCAAACAACTGGTTTTGTTGATTTTTGAGAATCTGCTTCTTGGAATAGGCATGCACAAATAAAGTATACATGCAAAAGAAAAAAAGCTAATATAGACCTGAATTTCCCTTAGGCAGATTGATTCTGTAGCCAGAGGTCTGATGGTAAGACTTGTGTTGGAATAGGAAGAGAAGCTAGATACTCAGTCAAAGATGATAAAGCAAAGAATTCATAGTGTCCAGGTGTCTAGGTGTCTTTCTTCTGTTGTCTGCAATCAGTTTCAAGATATATTAGGAGTTATTGCCAAGAAAATGCCCCATTCTGGCTATAGGTCTGCTCATTTCTAAGCTCATTCTGTCATCAAGGCTGATTTACTGCTAGAAGACTTTCTTCTGTGCTGCAGACAGGGAAAGATGGTGAGACATGAGAAGCAAAAACGAACCCTGCACCTGGGATCTGCCATTGTCACCAGGGTAAAATGAGCATCCAGAAGGCAGGTTCTGAAGTCCTAAGTAAATAATAGGTACTCGCTGTCCATCTAAATTGCAAACTATCTCTAAGCAGAGAAAGTTTTAGCTACACTCTCCACGTAGCACTGATGGGGTTTCATCTGAGCAATCCGTCTGGCAGCTAGTATAGTTTTCAAGAAAAAAATGTACCATTCTTACCAATGGCTCCTGTTAGTGGTTAAGCAGTGTTGCATAAAAGCATTGCCAAGGTAATTAATCCTTGCAACATCAGCAAACATTTTTTTACTTTGTCTTGCATTCTAAATAGGACCCTTTGCAAGAATCCAAATCACATGTGGGAGATTTTCTTTACTTTCTGTGAAATTCCAACATTTCTGCTCGGGAAGTTCAGTAAATCCTCTGAAGCAGTTTGTATTGAATTGCTGTGATACAGTGATTCACAAAGCAATTCTATTTATGGGCCTGATCAAAAGTGCATTGAAATAGTTCCATTGATTTCCATGGGCTCTGGATCTTTTTCATTATAATTAAACTTAACTACAAAGCGTACTTTGTTCTGGAATTAAGCAGGATTTTACTCTTTTTCCCAAGACAGATCAATTGCGTCTCTTTGTTTGGAGGCAGAGCATACTTGCTATAGCAATGGTAAATCCATGTTATATATCCACGGTAAGTGAAATTCCTTCTTGAAAGATTTAAATTTGCTGTTTAACAATGTATCTATGAGTTGGTTAACCTATCCACCTCTGCCTTCCATTCATATCAGGAAAAAGATTGACTAGTTTGCAGAAGATGGTTTGTCATAAAGGACATTTAATGAAATCAGAAGTATTTATTTTCATTATGCTATCAGTCTGTCAACATGGACATGGGAAAATATTTTACTCTTACCTTTTTTCTACATGGACGAAAGTCTGAATGTTGAATGTTTCATGGTTTTGATAAAACCACACCACTAAAGTTTAGGTAGTGCTACAGTGTACAATACACTTTGATGTAAAGGGAAGGAGTATATTTGTCTGCTTATAATGAGTTCAGTAGGTTAAATCCTCTAAGAAAGAAATGACAGGATCCCATAGCTCATTTAAAGAAAGTCTAGCTTATTCACCCCATTTCAGAGAAAATCCATGAATAGCATGTCAGTTCTTCAAATAAGCCACCTAGGAATACTGAAGGGTAGCATGCTGAGCAAATGGTTTAGTTTAGATGTGAAGTTCATTGTTATTGTGCTAGTTATCTCTTTCTGTGTCAGGCTGAATTCAACCGAGAAAGCTACCTGAATTCCCTGAAATTAATTACATTTTCAAGATATTTCACTCTTTTTTATGCACCCTAAGTAACAGTACTGCTTGAACTAGAGATGGTGTACTACAACAGTACATTCATTTGTGCTAATAAATTTCTACTTGTCCCTCTTGCAAGCTGGATGCCAGGGAACCTGCTGTTACTACTGAATTATAGCATGACCTGTGCTTTCTTGAAGGACTCAGCAGTCTTATTACTTTTGAGCTTTAGCTGTGATTCAGAACAGGGACTCTGCAACAATTCTTGGCCACAAGGGCACACTGCTGCCCTATGGATAACTTGTCCACCAGAGCTCCATGGAGTTGCTTTCTAGCAGGTCAGCCTCTGATTTGTGTTGGTGCATGACTTTATTCCTCCCGAGGTACAGGACTGTATACCTATTCTTGTTGAACCTCATTAGGTCTCCGTTCACCAAAATCTCTGGTCTGTCCAGATCTTGCACAGAAAAGACAAATCAACATATATTTACATGTTGCCTATATTAATTTTACTAAATTCTTGCTTAGTAGTCATGGTAGACAGTGAAAAATGAGGAAACATGGAAACAACAGTTAAATTAAATATAGTATTCAGTAGGCCCAAGTCAAAATTCATATCAAACTTCCAAGAAAATTCTATGCCTACAACTCACAAACTGACCAAGCTTCTGGCTTCAGGTGATGGGAAAAGCTGTAAAATTACTTGTAGTTTATATTTGTAAAAAAAACTGTTGGCCAAAAAAAATTTTATGACCATTGGTTCAAGGGCTAAGGTGTCCATATTGGCATTGCGTATATTGCTGTACCCTGTGATGTTCTGGTCTTTCTGCCAGGCCCTGTCACCTTTTGAGAAATTGTCTTCCATCTCTTTTTAATCACACCTCGAATTACCTTTGGGTTTTTTTGTAAGTCATACAAAATCAATTTATGGCACTATTTTACTTGGGCTTATCAGTGCCAGATTGGTGTATCAACATATGAATTTGGTTTTCTATTTTGAGCAATTACCACACAAGTATTAGCATGTTCTTGTTTCTTATTCTCTTTTTTTTCACGCTTGCTCGTAACAGCAGATACTGTCAAAGTGAGTTATGTGCATGAAATAGGACATGATTATTCCTCTTGGATGTTACATTTCAATTGGCAAATTATAAGGTGTTTTCTGCTGTATATGTGGAACTGAATTCATTGGATAAAATGTCATGAGTTTTAAACCCTTGGCCCAGGGCATAACATTTTATTTTCTATAACTCTGCTTCTGAACCAAGCAACAGATACAACAAGTGTTTTGTAACTCCTTCAATATTTTGGCCCTAGTGCAGGTATGGGAAAGTAAACACAATTCACTAAAAAAATGAGATGTGGAATTAAGATATTACTACCTTAAATATTAGTTGCAAGTAATTTTAATTTTTGATGTGTTGTAACAAGAAGATTCAAACAAAATTCATACATAGTTTCATAAGTTCACCAAAAGAAAAATTACTACCTCTCAAATTTTAAACCTGTATGATTTAAGAGAATTTCCTGGAGTCTGTAAACAAAGGCCATTAACAAAAAAAGAAAAAAACCAAAACCAACCAACCAAACAAAAAACAACAACAACAACAAAAAAACCCTAACAGATATTGGCCGTTAATGGGATTATTACTTCTAGGCATTCTGGATATTTTATATGATTATCAAAAGTTGACTTATATATTTAACAAAACTGGTATATTGAGGAAAAAAAAAAAAGTAGAGGGAAAGGGCAGCTAGAAGGATAAAATCTGCATTTAGGTGAAAGTGTGCAAAAGGTGAAAGGTGCAAAAAATACTCCTGTGCTCCACATTTCTGCCTAGCAATGCACAGGTTCAGTAAACTATGTGAAGCTGCACAGCCAACTGTGACATGGAAGGTCTTTCTTTATGAGCACTATCTATTGGCAGTGATGTTCCTTTAAAAGAGGGACACTTAGAGGGACACATTTTGAAAAAAAAATGCACTTGAAGAATTACAATTTACAATTTGAATTTTCATTTCAGCACCAGAAGAAAACAAAGATGTTGCTCAGAGTTGGGACCTACCAAATTTGATATTGTCCCTTCCTCTGGGAAGGAAGGTTGCTTCTCTATTTTCGAAACAAATTCCTCGTGAAAGGCTGCTCTCATCCTTTTAAAAGCAGCTCTGCTAAACTTCACCCAGCCCTTAATAATCTTCTATGAATATTAGATTTCAGATTTTGAACTGTGTTTTGCAACTGGCACTAAGTAAAATCCAACATTATTACCTTTGAATCAGAATTTTTTTGGCAGATTTGTTTACCAAAGGAAATTTGGAATGAGAAAGAAATATTGTGAATAATGAGAACTCAAAAGTTATCTCTTTTAGAACTATGGTTTCAGGTTGTCTAAGACTTACACTGTTGGTTGCCTAGCTAGGCAAGTGTGTATGTGTGGACAAATATCCTTAAATTAATGGAGTCTTTAATATTAAATTTCTCTTTGTAGGTGAATTCTTGCTTCTACTTTTCCAACTAGTATTTGCACCTTCTTGAAAATTTGTACTAGGAATAAAAGGAAAAACAAGATTGGTGCCATATTAACAAAAATTAAGAGTTTGAAAAATGGCATGAGGTTAGAGAGTGCTTCCTTGTTCTGATCTTCCACGGTTTCTGATTTTACATTTTGCTAAATAAAAGTCCATGCTAAGGCGTCTTTTTGAACAACCAGTCATGTCTTCTCAAGAAAACTTGTCTCTGTAATTTGCCTCTAAATACCCATAGTGCATTTTAAGTAACTTTCATGATGAGCTATGCAGGCGATACGTTTTCAGAAAGTTCACTCTATGACACATTCAAGTTGTTTAAAGCCATGCTGAGGATTTGGTCATTACTTCTGGGTTATTAGAATTGTCATTTTGTGAAGTCTGCTTGACAAGATGCAGAAAGTTGCTTAAGGCTGAAAAGCCATTTAGAGAAATGTCTCTGAAGGAAGATGGGTGGCAGCAACTTTGTAGAGCTGATGTCCTTGGTATGTATTATTAACACTGCTTTGGATTTCTCCTGCATGTGAAAACCACAGTTTTGACAGAAGGAGAGCAGCAAAATGATACTGTCTGGGGAACTGATTCAGTTGTCTTCCTGCTTTGATATGCTAACTAATAAAAAGGTTTCAAAACGTGAGGTTACACAGCTAAATGCTGACATAGCATTGGGTGTTAACAACTTCAAATGCATGATCAATCTGGATATTTATGTGGCTTTACATAAAAGAGGTAATCAGTGAAAAATGTGTTACCCACTTCATCTCTCAAATCAATTAACAGTCTATTATGTCTGTGCTTGTTTCTACAGAGACAGTTTTTGCCAGATACTCAATTTGTGCTTTGCATGTGAGGAACAGAGACCAAAACATGATACTTTGAGCCTGTAGATTACTTTTCCCAGTAAAGAATAATTTTCCCATAAGAGAGCAGAAGTCCAACTTAAGACATTTTTTTGTATTCCATGTGTGTTAAAAAGGATTTATCAAACTGTATTTCATAATTTTTATCCTGTAACTATCTAAAAATTCTCCATTCTCTAATTTTAAAATTCTCCATCATATATCAAGAAAGTGAAGAAATGTTTGTAGTGGGTGTAACCTCCCTCTGTACATCGTTCATGTCTAATATGTTCTTTATAATTATGCCAATCAGATGTTTTATGCACGTATTTTTCTGTTATATTTATTTTATTACTATGGAACTGACACATACTTGCAGTTTATAAGATGGAAATTAGTTTTATATGAACTGGGGAAAATTTTGGATATTTTTTGGCCAATTTTAGTAGTTCAAAACAGTAGTGAACAATAATCTCTGTTCAGAAGATCTGTTGTTTTGAAAGCATTCTATTCTCCTTGGGTAGAACATTGTGTAATATTACAACTTCAGGGTAAGAATTTGTAAAATGAATTAACATAATTTTATTCTGCATGTGATAACATTTTGACTGGTTCACATCAGATTTGCAGTTTTAGTCATGTCACTATTATGTAACTTTGTTTTATTTATATGATGTGGATTTATTATTTTTAAGTATGACTTGCAAGACATGGGCATATAAAAATTTGGCAAAAAAATGAGCCTGCCTCTTGTGAAACAGTAGAGAATGTAAGGCAATCAAGGGATTTTGAGAATGCTAATTTTACATTACAGCAAATTCACTTTTTATAATAAGTATTACTTAAAAAATTATTTTTATAATGATCAAGTTTCCAATCTCTTTCCCCTGAAAGTATTTTTTTTTCTCAGAATGAAGGAGATTTCACTACTAATTAGTCTCAAAGTACTAAAAAGTCCTTTATTACTTTATTCATGTTTTATACTCTCTGAAAGGCAAGACTATTGCCATGCCATGAATGGCTACCAAGAACTGTTTGGTATGGACACCACAGACAGCCGCAAAATGAGAAATTGAATTGGTGTTACTACAGGAAGGATATTTCTAATTAACCTGTGCTAGGCTGTTGCCCAAATTGTTCTTGATTAAAAAGATAATTTTATCTATTAAATATCCTTTTTTAATATACATATATATTTTATAGCTGTTATTATGTCATAGAATCAAATAATGGTAGGGATTGGAATGGACCTCTGGAGATAATTGAGCCCAACTGCCCTGACAAAGCAGGATCACCTAGGGCAGATGACACAGAAACATTTCCAGATAGGTCATGAAAGTCTCCAGAGAAGGCGACTCCACAGCCTCTCTGGGCATCCTGTTGCAGTGCTCTGTCACCCTTTTGGTAAAGAAGTTTTTCCTCATGTTGAAGTGAAACTTCCTGTGTTTCAATTTCTGTCCATTGACCCTCATCCTGTCACACTGGCCTCTTCTTAATATCCACCCTGTATTTACAAACATGAATAAGATCCCCTCTCAGTCTTTTCCTGACTAAACAGACCCAGATGCCTCAGCTTTCCCTCGTAAGACAGATGTTCCAGTCACTTGATCACCTTCATCGCCCTGATGGACTCTGTCTAGTATCCCTGTCCCTCCTGAACTGGGGAGCCCAGAACTGGACACAGCACTCCAGATGTGATCTCATTAGGATAGAGTAGAGGGAGAGGATGACCTCCCTCAACCTGCTAGACACTCTTCTTAATACACCCCATGATACCATGGGCCTTCTGGGCCACAAGGGCACACTGCTGTTCTACAGATAATTTAGTGTCCACCAGAACTCCATGGAGTTACTTTCAAGCAGGTCAACCCCTAACCTGTGTTGGTGCATGACATTATTTCTCCACAGGTGCAGAACTGTATATTTATTCTTGTTGAACCTCATCAGGTCCCCGTTTACCAAAATCTCCAGTTTGTCCAGATCTTGCTGAATGGCTGCACAGCCTTCCAGGGCATCAGTCAACCCTCCCAGTTTCATGTCATCAGCAAACTGGCTGTCCCCTCATCCAGGTCATTGATGACGATGTTGAATAAGAACGGATCCAGTACCTACCCCATGGGAACACCACTAGTCACAGGTTTTAAACTGGACTACACTGTTGACCACAATCTTCTGAGTTCTATTGTTTAGCCAGTTTTCAACCTCACAGTCCTCTCTTCTAACCCACACTCACCCACAAGGACATTATAGAAGACAGTGCTGAAAACCTTGCTAAAGTCAAGGTAGATCTCATCCACTGCTCTGACTGCATCTGCCCATTCAATCACATCATCATAGAGGGCTATGATTTCTCCTTGGTGAATATCTATTTTACCCATCTTTTCTAGCAAGATGGCACTAAAGTTATTGGTTGACAGAGTATCACTGTACAAACACTGATAACATAGGTGAAATTCAAGTTGTAGTTATATTCCACGTGGAAAATTTCTATTTCTGTAAATGTGGTAGTTTGTGTTGTGAGGAGATCTCATCCTATCATTGACTCCTGCCATATCTAGGATTCTATGTGTTCTTTACTTGCCGCTTTTCTACTGAACCAGGGAAACTAGATATGGCTGTTGGAAAAATCTTGGTTTGGCATTCAGAGCTGCTTATATGTTTGGTAGTACCAATCTTTGTACATCTTTCAAATCTAGTGTTGTTTCAGCGGTGCTGGAGACCTGCTCATTGATACCAAGTTACAGGAGACATAAAACTGCCTTCAACTATAGAAGAGAAATTAAATAAGAACTTCTTTTTTATTGTTCAGTACCAAGTGATGTAATAGCCCTGTTCATAGCCCTGTGAAAACTTGGTCCTATGTAGCTGGAGATTTAACTGGCTTGATCAAAAGACATATACCATTATTTCTGACTTCAGTGGCATTCATGTGCTGATGGATTACCTGAACTTTTTTTAATGTCTGACCTATTTATTCTCCTGGAAAATGATACAGGAATCCAGTTTTCCATTTTGTAGATTGTGAAACTGAAAAATAGAGAGACCATAATCAAGAAAGTTCATAAAAGTTTTAAAATGCTACCTGCCACTTCGGTTGTCTAAATCCAAAATACGATCTGTAGCTGCTGCTTAGCCCTGGAGCTTCCTAAGGTATGTGAGTAGGTAATTCTTAAATCACCAGGAAAGTTCTTGTGGGACTTAATGAGAGAGATTTGCATATATTAGCATCTGCATTGGTGCGTAGCTAATTACTTTAAGTTAGATTATTTTGTGCATTGTTGAATACTGAAGTTTCTTGAGGAGAAAAGGAAGGCTATAGAAATACTCACTCATGGGATACACTGGTAGAATTATCAGCAGGGAGTAGGTAAGATGCCTGCATGTACAACCAATTCTCCAATTTCTTTGACCTGAAAGGGTTTAAGACTTTATGTCTTGCTGCCACGCAATTCAGATATTGTTCAGAACCAAGAATGGAGGCAGAGCACTGCCCGCAGAGTATCTTCTTTTTTTGGATTTTCAATAGCAAATCACAGCAGTGTGGCCTTTCCTGTTAATATGTAAAGCTAAGTAGAGTCATAACCAACTTAGGGAACACAGAAGAGCCAGCCTGGTGTCATTACATGGTTGACCTCTATCCCATCCTTTTATCTGAATGATTCAGTATACTCCTTTTATTCATCTTATGAGCATGGTTTGCTTCAAACATCTTTGTTAACAGCTTATTACCTTCCTGCTGAAACAATTTTACCCTATCATTGAGAAAAAAACTGTTGGACCATCCACTTGATGCTTCTGCATCTTATTGCTTACTCAAGAAAAGGAAAGGCAGAGGCAGAATTTGGTGAAAGCCTGGTAAGGCAATGCCCTCTTTATGATTTCATTATAGCTTTTTTATGAGAGACCATGTAGTTGTCTCCACAGGGGAAGAGAGTTCAGCAAAGGCAAAAGTAGTAAGACAGGAAAGAGGTTGGATATTCACAAAAAAACATACAGGAAACCATTAGTAACACAGATTAATATCCTAACATATTGCAGGTGGTCACAGCCACAGAAAGAGGGGAAAACAATCTCTTTTTCTCTCATACATAACCATATTTCTATAGGAAGACATATGGAGTTCCTGTTATGTCCAATTTTTTTTTTTTTAATGTAAAATGTCAGCCCTCCTGTGCAGTTTGCATATTTCTAAAGATTGTTTAGTAGATATGATATAGTAAAATCCAAAGTCTCTTATTTCTGTTCATCTGCTGAGTCTGAGATAATCCAGGATAGTGAAACAAACCATTAAAACTCCAATATAATTTTGGACTCTGAAGTTGATTATCAGAATAATAATATTCTGATAATTATTTCTCAGATAAATATTTCTCAGTAGACTGAGAAAATATTGTTAGATGTTTGGAACTGGCAAAGCACGTAAGCAGACCTTGGGATGTTTTCAACTGGTACAATATGTTGCCATTAGGTAACTTGGGTTTACAGTTTACATGTGAATCTACATGGCCTACAGACAGTAGCTCTCTACACAAGCTTCAAAAACATGTAGGGTTGATTTTATTTTAACTGCTTATGCGTTTTGTGTACAAATAGGGATTCACATGTTTACATAAGTTTTATATTATTGAAAGGTTTTTTTGCAAGCAACAGAAATTGGAAAATCCAGACCTGGACATATATTTTAGCTTGTTTAACCTCACTGTGATTCTCAGCTTTGAATGTGTCAAGCCTAGTTTTGCCCAAATACTGTTGAATTACTTTGCGTAAAAGTACACAGAATTGAACTTGGGCAAATAAATGTGGCAATCATCATGGCAGTGCTCTTCCAGTAATAAAAAAACCCCACCAAAACAAAGCCTGAAAATGTCCATCCAGGTTTTACAGATAATTTTATTGCAACCTCCCCTGTTTGTTACAAGCTGAAGAAACAAAATTACAAAAGGTAATTGGTTCTGTCTGGAACATTACAGCATTACAAAAGGTAATACTGTTCTGTCTGGAAAATAGAATCATAGAATGGTTTGGGTTTGAAGACACCTTAATGATCATCTAGTCCAACAGTCCTACCATGGGCAGGAGCACCTTCCACTAGACCAGATTGCTCACAGCCCTATCCAACCTGGCCTGGAACACTTTCAGGGAGGGGAGGGGCCATCCACAACTTCCTTGGGCAACCTTTTAGAGTGTCTTATCATTATCCCAGTAAAGAATTTCTTCCTAATACTGAATCTAAATCCACACTCTTTCAAAGTTTGAAACCGCTCCCCCTTGTCTTAACAACACATGCCCTTGTAAAAAGTCCCTCTCCAACTTTTTCTGTAGGCTCCCTTCAAATACTGGAGGCAGCTATAGGATGTCCCCTTCTCTTCTCCAGGCTGAACAAGCCCATCTCTCTCAACCTATCTTCATAGGAGAGATTCTTCACTCCTCTCATCATCTTGGTAGCCCTCATCTGGACTTCTCTAGGATCATCTCTCTGTCCTTATACTGGGGAGTCCAGAAAGGGAGACAGTACTCCAGGTGGGGTCTCACCAAGGAAGAGAGAGGCAGAATCACCTCCCTCATTGTGCTGATGATGTTTCTTTTGTTAAAGCCTAATGATATCTAAACTAAACCTTCTCTAGACAAATTGGAAAACATGGTTTAAATATTTAAGATTAAGCATTTATTTTGGAATGGCCAGCCTGACAAAGAATGTTATGCAGATTGATCTCAGAATTATTAATAGCTGCAGACAAGAACAGGCAAATGAAATAATTTTTTAAAGGCATATGCAGATGCATGCAGAAAAGCAAGGTGAATGAAATGCTAACACATATATAATGGGGGGGTTATGGCTGTTCCCCCCCTCAACTCCACACAGAAAAGTGTCTGGGGTTTGTATTTATTTATTTATTAAAACAGAAGCTCAGCCGCTTTGAGTCTATTACCAAAATGAATTGATTCAATATCTGTTCAATGATGTGTTCAAAATGAAAGCAACATCATTAAATGTCAGAGATGTTATCAGCACATCTCACTTCTTACCAGAATAAAACAGGCATTACCTCACCGGGTGCTTGCATGACTTGCTTGCTATTCCCTGCCTTGAGGTGGTGGTGACCGTGCCCAGAAGGGATCAGGCAGTGCCTGTGATGGGTGTGGTGTTGGTGAGGACGTGGGGCAGGAGCCTGCACAGATCCAGAGCAGCAGGCACATGGATTTTGCTGCTGCTACTGATACTGCTACTGCAAACCTGGGACAGTGGGTGTTAAATGCTGAGAAACTGCTAGCTGGCTATTTAAACCTGCATTCTGTGGCACTTCTGCAATTGCAGGCCATTAGTTTCCAGAGCCTTTCTTTCCCTTTTCCCACCATTATAATGAGGGAGAGAATGTAAGGGCCTGTGAGCAGAGCAAGATTGCTGACTTGGAGCCCTGTAACCATATTCAACAAGGGAATGTTCTAACCTTCATCTCCTGGAAGTCTCCTATCTGTTGCATGCCTGAAGCTATTACCCACTGAAGGACTTCACATTTTTGAATACTTAAACTGAAAGAAACAGATATGGGAGAAACTACATAAATCCATTATTGCAGCAGGAATATCTTTCTGCTTCAGGCAGAGAAGATAAATTGCCACCAAAGTGATACAAAGTTGGTTTGATTATTTCATTGGATCAAATATATCATGCTGTCTGGAAATCTCTTTGCTTTCAAGTCAGAATTAAAGAATTTTACCATAGCCATATTAGACATTATCATTTGCATATTTTTAATCTCAAAAGAGACTTTTGAAGTTATGTAATGCTTAAGTATTTAATTGTTCTTCACATCACTGAAATATCAAATTATAGCCAGAAACAGAGAGGATTCTCTTCCTAGATAGTGGTGATTGACTCTCTATCTGACAAGAACAGAATTCTTATGTCAGGGAAAGAAACAATATTGAGAAAGTCACTCAAAGAGTACCAGCTCTTATTTGGTTTAACATGGGGTATTTGGACATTCTTTCTGTTTGGAACTAAAGTCACCAGTGTTTTGGATTCGTACAAAAAACAGACATTGAGCTAATATTTAGTCTGTCAGATCACAACTGAGTCATAATGGTTTGAAAAAGGTGAACGCCTGCTCTTTCACAGATGTCTTTTGCATAGCTTATCAGTGATCATCTCCACGTAATTTCATATGCAGATCAAATAATTGGCAACCTTTCACAGCCTAAGGCAATGGGTGAAGAGTGCAACATTTGTAAATGAAACTCTTCCTACTTAATTTTGCCAAGTACACTTTTGAGTTAATTTTAACCACGGAGATTATTTTTTTTTAATGGAAATTTCCTGAAATTCTAACTGCTCTCCAGATTATTTTTTTCAGATTAATTTCTCCCTTTCTTTTTCATTTTATTTATGTGTATTTAATACAACTCAAAACTCAGATAGGATAGCTGTTTCATTTGCAGTTAATTCAGCTTTTCTAGTCATTTTGCCAGTGATGTTACAGACTAGATCATATACTGCATTTGCTGGAACTATGTGAGGTGCCGGTATCAAGAAGATGTTATCTGATGCCTCTGTGTCAGGAAGAGTTAAATCTTTTTGACAATTCAATAGTTCCCTTTAGGTTTTCACAAATGGCACCTGTTGTTGAAGTCAATAGAGCTTACAATTTAATTTCATCTGCCTGCAAACAATCTCTCATTAGGGGGTGAAATGATGATAGAATTCACTGAGGCATGCAGTTTCACTTTCTACAGGGCAATACGTAAGTACAGTCATCATTTTCAGTGAAGGGAGGCACAATTATCTTGGAAACTGATTGTAAAGAAGAAGAAAGGAAAAAAATATCTGTGAAAAACATCATAAAAACTCAGTCTCACTCTATTTTCCTACTGATGCTGATTTGCTATCTCATTATGATGTTTAACACAATTTGAAAATGTAGTAATCAGAAAATAAGGACAAGTAATATACTTTTCTATCTATTCCAAAATGAGCTCATCAGTTTCAAAGAACAGGTACATGTAAATAACTATCTTGGTGGGGGTCAGGGGTTAATCTACACCAAATTTAATTTATTAGTGTTGAAATTACCTGTTTCTACTTCCTGCAAGTCTTTAGGTGAATTAACTGGTCAGATCATGTGTTTCCTATATTTTAGTGAAAAGCATGTAAACAGCATATGAAGTTAATGGGTCCTAACATTCACTTGGACACTTCTCTAAGTCTCACATTACGTTGCATGGCCAGGAGGTCGAGGGAGGTGATTCTCCCCCTCTACTCTGCTCTTGTGAGACCTCACCTGGAGTACTGTGTGCAGTCCTGGATCCCTCATTACAAGAAAGACATGGACATGCTGGAGAGTGTCCAGAGAAGAGCCATGAGGATGATCAGAGGGCTGGAGCACCTTTCCTATGAAGATAGTCTAAGAGAGTTGGGGTTATTCGTCTGGAGAGGAGAAGGCTCTGAGGAGACCTTACTGTAGCCTTCTAGTATCTGAAGGGGGGACATAAGGAAGCTGACAATGGACTTCTTTGGATGTCAGGTAGTGATAGGACTGGGGGGAATGCATTCAAACTAGAGGAGGGCAGATTTAGATTGGAAGTTAGTAAGAAGTTCTTCACTATGAGGGTGATGAGACACTGGCACAGGTTGCCCAGAGAGGTGGTGGAAGCCCCATCCCTGGAAGTTTTTAAGACCAGGCTGGACAGGCCTCTGAGCAACCTGATCTAGTGGGAGGTGTCCCTGCCCATGGCAGGAGAGGGTGGAAATAGATGGTCTTAAAGGCCCCTTCCAACCCTGAAAATTCCATGATTATGTGATTCTAAGTTGGCCAGCTTCCAGCTGGTATCCCACAGTGCTTTGCTTCCTGATAGGACTAATCAGTTTGTCAATGTGTCTCAGTTGATTTTGTGACAGGCTGCTGTATGTCATCTACTTTCTCAGATGTTTGGCTATAGCAAAACTTGGGTCCTTCTCCTGTAGCCAGAATCATCATGTCCAGTTTACATCCTCCTGCCTGGTGCAGTGCTGACATCCTTTGCGAAGGATATAACCCTAGGGATATATAGGAGAAAGATGACTATAAAACTGTACCTAGAAGCCAGGGAAGATGTTCAAACCCCACCTGCAAACCACAGTCAAAAAGCGAGATGCTGAAGTCAGATTAGAATCAATCAATGAAAGCTATGATTCCTATGGCAGAGCTTGTGTCATCTACCTTTGCCTTTTCAGCAACTGGGCAAGATTTTGTTCTGGGATGAAATTCTCCAGTTTCCACGGATAAACCACAGAATGGGGCTGATAAGGTGGAAGCTTTAACTGAGAGTCTGACTCATTTGCCTCACAATACAGAAATGTTTTGGGCTGTAGAGAGCCTGTTGGAAGGAGATGGATGTACCCACACTGACCCAGATTTCTTCTTCAAGTCACATTTATTCTAAGCAAGAAATAGAAAGCAAATGAACTATGCCTACTGTGTGCTCTCTTCAGATGGACTTGGCAACAATGCTGCTCGGAGTTTTTCTAACCAGTTAGGAGATTTTTCTGAGTGTTCTTTTGCTCCAGCCTGTTTATTCAAAACAGCAATTGCTCTAAGAAGAAAAAGATGCTTCTGAAGGGACTGGGTGCTTTGTGCCTGTCATGAATCTCCAAATCTCTTTTGTTTCTCATCACCATCCTGTTTTCAATTTCCTTGATAGTCTCTTCTTGGTCAGTGTAATGGCTGCTCTTCTGCATATTCAAGATGGTTTTTTTCTTGTTCTCTCCTTTTGGCAATAAAAGGTCATTCAGTGTGAATATGCTTCTAGTGTACTGTGAAACATAGCTACTGTCACAATTAGCTGCTGTTTTACTGCTGTATGTCCTGCTTGGCTTACAGATAGTGTAGCATTATATACCATCCATAAATTATTGCAACCTAAAAACCTGATTTAATGGAATCTAATAAAATATAAAACAGAGCAATATCTACATTGTCTTGAGTAATATTTTAATGCTTTGTTTTCATACATATTAATCCATACCAACAAGATTAAAGATCTAAATTTTTGTGTAAAGTTATTTCTTTATAGGTGATGCCACATGTATTTCACAGAATCACAGAATTACCAGAGTTGGAAGGCATCTAGAGAGCATCTAGTCCAACTCTCCCACTAGAACAGGATCACCTAGAGCATTACACAGGACATCCAGGCAGGTTTTGAGTATCTCTAGAGAAGGGGACTCCACAACCTCCTTGGGCATCCTGTTTCAGTGCTTTGCCAACCTCATAATAAAAAAGTTTTTTATTATGTTTAATTGTAACTTTCTGTGTTCCAGCTTGTGTCTGTTGCCCCTCATCTTGTCACTGGAACTACTGAGAAGAGTCTGACTCCATCTTTCTTGCACCCACCTTTGTAGACACTAACAACATCTTGTAGACACACCACTTGTAGACACTAACAAAGTCTCCCTTCAACCTTTCCCTCATAAGAGAGATGCTCCAATCCCTCAATCATCTTTTTTGCCCTCCTCTGGGCTCTCCCCACTACTTCCCCGTATCTCTTGGACTGGGGAGCACAGAACTAGAAATATTATTCCAGCTGTGGCCTCACCAGAGCACAGTAGAGGGGGAGAATGACTTCCCTTGACCTTCTGGCCACACTTTTCTTTATGCAGCCTGGGATTCCAATGGCCTTCCTGGCAGCAAGGGCACACTGCTGGCTCATGGATTACTTACAATCTATAAGAACCCCAGATACTTCTCCTCTGAACTGCTTTCCAGCAGCAAAAACCATAATAGTGCCTGGTGTTTTTTCTAGTGAGGTGCAGGGCACTACTCTTATTGAACCTCATCAGTTTCTTCTCTCCCCAGCTCTTCATCCTGTCCAGGTCATGCTGGATGGCAGCACAGACATCCAGAGTGTCAGCCACTCCTCCCAGCTTTGTATCCTCAGTGAACTTGCTGAGGATACACTCTCTCCTCTCATCTAGGTGGTTGATGAACATATTGAACAAGACCAGACTGAGTATTGACCCCTGGGGTACACCCCTGGGGGTTACAGGCCTCCAACTGGGTTACCAGCAGCAGGGTCACCTGCTCCTCTGATGTATTGTTTTATATGAAGACTGCTATAATGTACTGCGATTGGCTAGAGTGGCATTAGTTTTCTCCATAGCAACCTGAATGGTGCTGTGTTTTGGATATGTGACTAAAAAATATTGATAACACACTAGTATTATGGATATTGCTCAGAAGTACTTGAACAGCATTAGAAATTTCTCTTTTTTCTCCCTCTACAACCTAATGAAGTAGGTTGAAGTTGGTTAAGAATTGTGTATCCTGGCACAGCCAGGATATTGAGGCAAACCGACTAAAGGGGTAGCCCTTTCTATGTGTCTTGCTTAGCAATAAAAATAGAAAGCAGGTTTTCTTTGGTGAAGAAGACTTTGCTAGGAGATTTGCTGGGCATTTGAATCACTTCTTTCTTTCATTGTTTCTGTTTGTTTGGTTGTTTCTCTCTCTCTCTCTCTCTCTTTTTTTTTTTTTTCTTTTTTCTTTTTTCTTTTTTTTTCCTTTTTTTTTCTTTTTTTCTTTTTTCTTTTTTTTCCTTTCCTTTCCTTTCCTTTCCTTTCCTTTCCTTTCCTTTCCTTTCCTTTCCTTTCCTTTCCTTTCCTTTCCTTTCCTTCCTTTCCTTTCCTTTCCTTTCCTTTCCTTTCCTTTCCTTTCCTTTCCTTTCCTTTCCTTTCCTTTCCTTTCCTTTCCTTTCCTTTCCTTTCCTTTCCTTTCCTTTCCTTTCCTTTCCTTTCCTTTCCTTTCCTTTCCTTTCCTTTCCTTTCCTTTCCTTTCCTTTCCTTTCCTTTCCTTTCCTTTCCTTTCCTTTCCTTTCCTTTCCTTTCCTTTCCTTTCCTTTCCTTTCCTTTCCTTTCCTTTCCTTTCCTTTCCTTTCCTTTCCTTTCCTTTCCTTTCCCTTCATCTTTCTTTTGATTATTAGATTATCTTAATCAGTTTCTGAATTTCCTGGTTTTACTCTTCTTGTCTCTCTCCTATCCCACTGTAGATGGGCAGGGAGCGATCAAGCACCTGTGTTGTGCTTATCCACTGGTAAGACTCCATCTTCCACGCATAAGCAGGTTCACGTGCAATTATTGTCTTCCTGTTCCTACCTTTTTAATGTTTCCATGTCTAAAGTATCCCTAAAGCTCTGCTGTCGTCCATTCTTATGGCATATTGTGGTGGGTTGACCCCAGCCAAATGCCCGCCAAGCTGCTGAGTGACTTAGCTGCCTTAACAAGACAAGGGGAAAAATACAATGAAAAATACTTTGGGTTGAGATAGAGACATAAAAATAATTTATAAATTTCTGCCATGGTCAAAACAGGCTTGAGTTGGGGAAGATAAATTTAATTTATTGCAAATTAATATAGATTTAAGTAATGACAAAAGGAAAACAGCTTCCCCTCATTTTCCCAGGCTCAACATCACTCTTTACTGCTGACCCTGCTACTCCCAGCACTGAGCAGTAGAGGATGCTGGGACTTGGGGGACTGTGCTCAGACCATAAGAGCTCCCCTCTGCTGGTCTTTCCTCTTCACACTTTTCCCTTTCTCTAATGAGGGCTCTCCCCTCAGGCCCAGTTCCAGGATAGGCCCAGTTCAGTTTGAGCTGTCCATGAACCATGGAGGAATACCTGCTCAACCACACGGTTTAACTTGTTCATTAGGTTTGGCACAGTTTAATGCTGGGCCAGCAATTAAAAGAATAACATATACTCTCTATTAACCCCTCTCCTTTCTCCTGAAGTGAGGGGAGAGAGACTAAGGGAGAGAGGCTTACGGGTTGGAAACTAAACTACACAGCTGTAATGAAACATTGGTGATGGAAAGGAAAATAATGAAATATGTATAAATATATACAATACCACCATTTCTCTCCCACCCCCTGAGTAGTCCTGGGAAAGTCTGGGCTCCTGGAGTCAGTGGCAGATGTTTTAATGAATGCACAGATTAGGAATGAAGGAAAACAAACCAACAGAATTCTCTCAGGATGCTGGCCATGGACAAAGAACTCAAAGGACTATGAACTCTCATAATCCATCGAATTTATACAGAGTATGATGTGTATGGGATAGAATATATGGTTTGGTCAGTTCTGGTCACTTGTGATGTCCTCTCCTTCCCAGAGAAGGGGTACAGGTGTGACCCCTTTACTCCATTTTGTTTCCAGAGCATAAAATATTTCTCAGAACTGAGCAGTGGCCTTGGTTCTGCATAGAGTTCTCCAGCAGTAACTATAAACATTGAGTTATCAGTACTAGAAGCATACACTGACTGAGAAACATGCTGTTAATTTCAGAAAATGCTGCTACTCAGAAGAGAGCTGGCTGAAAAATAAAGTTACTAGAAAGAAAATTTGTACTATCCTAGCTCAAACAAGAACAAATTTATAAGAACATTATAATTATTATCATTATCACAAAGCTTTCTTTTGCTATTGCATTGTGCTTTGCCACAACGAATAGGTATTTCCTGTATCTTAACAGTTTTGCTTAAGACAGAACTCCTTAAAATAAATAGAAACCGCTTCTAGCACTTTAGGTCTCAAAACTGGCTTCCTCTAAGTAGCTAGTCATGCAAGTAGCCATCTTCATTTCTTTTAAAATTCACCATTTTATCATTTTGGGGCATAAGTATTATCTGCTGCAATTTTTTTGCCAGAACTGGTTGTGTTGGTAACAGACATGCTCCAGCTAGTACTTTAATTAATTCTGTGCCCTACGTTATAAAAAATAAAGGTGACACTCTTCCCTTCTGGCCATATTCTATGAAACTGTGGGAAATTGGTGGCACCTGTGAACGCACATGTAATTTTTGTTTTGCTTCATGGAAGAGAGCATTTTTACCAGTGTTGCTGTGTAATTGTGATATTGTGGGTGACCTGCCTGGCTGGTAGAAAGAATAAATACCTGTGTCCTTCCTGGTTTCGCTTTCTGAATAGAGAAAACAGTGCTGAGCAATGAAGAGGAGTCTAAATCAGTATGGATTTATTACTTTTATTACCATGCCCTAGCATGGAACTTAGTATTTAACTCTAGACAATGGTGATTTAAAAAACAATCATAAATAGCCCTCTGGATGATTTTTCTTTAACTGCAAACAAATCTAGCCTCAAGTCTCTCTAGAGATGGAAAACAATAGGTTACAGTTGAGACTTCAGGACATAGTAATGAAAGGACAGCACATAAAACTGAAAGTCAGTTTTGCTGTTAGGATTACCTTAGATTTGTTTTCTCTTAATCTTTCTGTCCCTTGTCTTAGAGGAAGAGAAAATGAAATTATAGTTTATGTAATAAAAGCTCCAAATAGATCTGGGTTTATTGTGCTATCTTTAAAAAACAGCCTACGGTCTTAACCCCACCTGTGCCATGATATATTTGCAATCTGAGGAGATAAGATTTGCAAAGCCCTGGAGACTGGGGTAATGATGAATCAAGCCAAGAAGATGAAGTAACCAGCTTGCAGAGTTTATAGAAGAACTGGGAGCAGAATTAAACCTCTAGAATTGAACCTGGGAATGTGAATTAAACCTGGGAGCAGAATTAAACCTGGGCATGTGAATATTCCTAGAAGTGTAGGGGTTACCATGCTTTAATGAATTAGCCCTCATCAGCTGAGCTATTTCTGTGTTATATGCTCTTCACTCTCACTGTTATGTGATACGTAATGCATGGTTTGCTTATTGTGAGTTCATATTCACGTAATCAATTTAGGAGATTAAGATTTTTTGAGATCCTTAGATATAAAGTGGCACCTGATTGGGCAAAACATGTTGTTCCTTTTTGCTTTTTCCGTACTTTTTCTAAGATTACTGACATCTGTGGAAATCATATATTGAAAGCAGCAGGGATCTGCATTGCAGATAGGCACTCCTGCAGTGCTAATCTGGGAGCAAGATTTCCTCCAGTGTCATTACCAGCCATCCACGCATTACTAAGAAAGCAGAAAAATAGCATGAGGGGAGAGATGCTCAGTTTTTCTACTAAGCTTGAAGAATATTTGGAAGGAATACACCGAGGGAGTCTTCCCTAGAGGATAATAAATACTTATTGTTTATAGTACATTAAACTTGATGATTTGTAAACTCTGCATTTATTGTATTTAATGCCTAGAAAAAAAAAATAGTGCATGCATAATCTAACTATTAATTGTATTAGTCTCTAAGCCTTTTTTACTCCAACTAAGGTACAGTATTTGTGCCCCACCTTTCCTCTGAGTGCTTTGCTAGCTATGAAATTAGTACAGACAGCAGGTGGCCTAAAGAAATTGCAAAAAAACAGCTGATCCAAGTCAGAGCAGTCTGTGGATCCCTGCAATGGAACAGGAGATACAGGCTCTATTATACCTCCTGCTCAGTCAGGAGCCTCTCCCAGCAGCACTCAGATCCACTCTTCACTAGCAGGAGGTTTCTCAGATCCAACTGAGTATAGAGTACTGAGCTTACTTTAGCTCCTTCTCTGCACTGTTTTCCTAAAAAGTGACAAGGTTTTGAGGGCTGGTTTCATAGACCACTATGAAACACTAACTTTCTGTTAGTGTTAACATTCTTTGTTGTACAAAAAGCAGTTTTTTGGGGGCAGATTGTCTGGAACTGAGGTGTGTGTGATACCAAATGTCAACAGTACGGTCGTTAGGGAAGCTGTAGGAATCCTGCCCCCTTTACAGCTGAAAACCCTGAGTACAAAACAATTAAAGAAAACAGAAAAAGCCCCACCTATGGAAGGTGTTTATTTGTGGTGACTGTTACTGAGCGCAAAACTGAATGGACTTTTTTTCTGCAAAGGCCAATTTGGGCAGAGTCGGCAGTTTGTTTCCTGATCTCCATAGCAGGAAATGAACATGAGGAAATTAAGCTACTCAGTTTTGTCAGAAGCTGAGGTTACCTTGAAATCTAGAGAGATGCAGTACAAGACAGGACGTTACTGGGAAATAACACCAAGAAGAAAAATTTAGATGTAGTCTGGGGAGACCTGGACCTTGGAAAAGAGACAGAGAACTTTAGATTAAAATTTACTTTTGGCAAATACTGCCTGTAAAAATGGTCCAAGGCATGTTGATATTTCCCTGAGCAGAGAGCAAGCAGGGTATTCTACACTTATACACAGAAAACCACTCATATCCATTACATACTATATGTAAAATCTGTATTACTGAACACTTCAGTCCCAGTTTGCCAATCTAAACTTTCCCTATGTACCTGAGGTGAAATACTTAAAGTTACTTGAATGACAGTGGGTGAAAATGAAGAGGCTCATCTGGGAATCAGGCACAATCTAGTTTCTGGATATGTCTGCAGAACACTATCACAGCATCTGTAGTCATATATTATGTAATGCATCTGGTAAATCTGCATGGTGATACCAGTGATCACAGGTTGGTTGGCAAAACCTACCTCAGATTTTAATTTATTTTCTTCAGGTCAGGCTGAAGAAAGTCTGTTTGACAATCTGCTTCTATGAAGTTCCATAAAACTTGTCTATTTCAGTCATCTGATCTTTAAGTGTGTGACTCTTGGTCCTTTATCCCACTCCAGTCTGTCGGCTTGTATCTCAGCTATTCATCATCATATAGAATTTCTCCTTCTCAGACTGCCTATAGCAGCACTGAATATTTCCTGGGTTTGCTAGAAAGGACATTCATACTTCTCATATTCAGACAGGTTCTGTGATTTTTCTTGTGAAAACTGCAGTGAAAGATTTTAGTTCACAAAGTGTTAATAGAACTTTTTTAGGTCCAGCTGTGGCAGCTAGTGAAAGCTATGTTCCAGGAATAGAGAATAATTTGGTAGCTGAAATTACCAACTGCCTAGTGAAAATTCTTTTTAGTAAGTTATTGAAACTCCTAGGAAGAAGATTTGTCTAATCTATTAAGAATACACATCGTATCTATGGTTTCCAGAATTAGAATGAGACATGAATATATTGGGGTGTGCTGCTGCTGCTTCTAAAGAGTGTTTCAGTCAGAGTCCCAAAGGGCAACTTTCCTCAAAGGGAAAAGAAGTTGCCATAAATTCTACCAATTATGGAGTTGCAGTGCCTTCCCCTTGAGTGCTGGATAATTGGGCAGGTGAAAACAGTATGGTGCCATCAAATGAAGGCACACCTGAGTCATCCTGAGCCTTTGTTCACTACCCCATATAGTGTCGTATCACAAAACAGTTGCCTTAAAGATTGACTCAATTTTCAATATCCTGCATTTGTTAAGGGAGAAAAGAATCTCTGTGGGGTAAAATGTGTCTAACAACTACCAAAGTGATGTAAATAAGGTAACACAGAACTGAAGAATTTTAAAGGTAGCTGAGTAAAATGGATTATGTATAAGGATAAAAGTCACATGCTTTCTCAATTACAGGTAGTAAGTTCTTTTTTATTTCAGCTCCTAAAAGTTATGATAGTTGAGAAATAACTGTAAAAGCAATTTGTTATATTTTTCTACCTTCTTTTTCTGTAGTTAAGTTATAAGAAGGTCTGTAGATTTCAAGTGTTTTCCCTGATTTTGTTCATCTTGTTTAGGAATGCATGTCTTGATTTTTCCCAAGTACAATGTGCTGTGTAACATCAACTTAATTTTCTGGTCCAAATCAATCCATTCAGTGTGTCTCTACAGAATTATTTGAGCATGAAGACAAACTGCTTGTCCCTTATAACCCAGGTTCATCAGGTTCAATACCCTAGTTAGTCAACGCAGAGCTATTATTTCTTTGATAGTCTTTCTCACAGCTACACAAATCTTATTAGTGTTCAGTACTGCTTTTTTCAGAAACCCCAGAGTCTACAACCACCCTTCACCTTAAATGTGAAATATATTAGTTGGAAATAACATGTATGTAATGAAACACGAAAAGGAGATATAAACCTAAACTGTCCTAAGCCAAGACATTTTCACTTGGAATGCAACAGATCTTGCACAATTATGCAGAATTCTCCCATTTACACATATAGTTCCCATTTTAGTTTCTGTCTACCAGGAAAGGCTTAATTCTTAATATCCTAAAATCATACCAGGGTACAAAACAGATTTCAATATTCATGGTTTTGACTTTTCAATATGTCTTTCAGTTTCTTTTGCAGCTTAAGAGTATCTATGACCAGACTGTTCCAGCTCCCATTGGCCTTGACCTGGGTGCTGTGTAACATTTGTATATTTGGCTGAGTATCTGAACAGTGTGATCACAGGAATCTTTCATGTACTCTTTCTCAGACCACTGTGCTTCTTTTGCACTGAAATTTCTCAGAAATATGCCTCTAGTTCAGCTGTGCTTCAGGGTGATGAAGAATAGGTTTAAAAAATAAAAAGGAAAGATTTAATGTCTTTTTTACCTTCCGTCTAATGGATGCTTTTGACCAAAAAGACAGATACAACGGGAACTTAAAAGTAATTAATCTTTTCTATTTTTTCCTTTTGAAAAGCAGTGCATGAAATACTACTTTTCCCCTTACTTCTTGCACATCTCTTTGGAGGAATGAAGCAAATGCTTTTTAAGCCTTGTAAGATGGACCTGAATGTTTCCAGAATATTTGTTAACTACCTGATTCGTGTTAACAACAGGAAGCACAAATCAATTCCCTTCCCTTCCCTTCCCTTCCCTTCCCTTCCCTTCCCTTCCCTTCCCTTCCCTTCCCTTCCCTTCCCTTCCCTTCCCTTCCCTTCCCTTCCCTTCCCTTCCCTTCCCTTCCCTTCCCTTCCCTTCCCTTCCCTTCCCTTCCCTTCCCTTCCCTTCCCTTCCCTTCCCTTCCCTTCCCTTCCCTTCCCTTCCCTTCCCTTCCCTTCCCTTCCCTTCCCTTTCTATTAGCTTTAAGGGAAAAAAGGGAAGGGAAAGGAAGGCAAGGCAAGCATCCTTTTCCTTTTTTCCCTTAAAGTTAATGGGCTCTAAAAGTTATTACGTGATGTCTAAGAAATACATGATCAAATTAATATTTTTCAGGGGTCTGAAGAGACATTCACTGAGCATAAATAAGATACTCTCAATTCTTTGTTTAGATGTGTTTTCAGTAATTAAAGAATGTAAGTATTTTATATGGATCCAACATTCTCCATTTGTAATTATCCTCTTCAAGTCGCTTTGTAATCATCTTTTTTTACAATCCTTTACATGAACATGTTCAATCTAAATTGTTTAATTAGATAATAGTTTACTCAAATTACAGATGCATAAGTTTTCTGTATAACAGTAAAGAAAATAGCTTTTGAGCTGGTGATATGCTAATAAGAAAAAAAAAGTATTGTTCTTTTTTTAACTGTTAATTCAAATTTATTCTTTTAAAGTCCCTATTCTATTTATTCTGAGTAGAAACAAATCATATGCTATTATTTAGATGATTCCTTGGTACAATGGGATTTGATCTTTAAAACACATGTGGGGCTGTGCACAATTCATATTCGTTGGGCAAGATGAATGCACTAGGAAAGCTTAGTGTGATAAAGAGACGTAATAAATGCAGATCTACAAAAAAGAAGAAGTCACTCACATTTGTCACTTTTTCATGTTATCAGTCTTCAAGATAATTTAAGTATATCTGACTGCCATACAACAGACTTCATCAATCATTGATTTGATGATTGCTAATCTCCAACCAATTTTGCTAGTTACTCTTCATTCTCACCCTGGGTTAGGTAAAATATTAAGATATTAATCTGAGTGGGGCAGTACCCTGCCTGTTGTCTAATGACAAATACAGGAATGTTGTGATTCAAAGGATAAAGCTAAAAAGCTTTTTTTTTTCACAAGCAAACCACTAGCTTAACCATTACCAGTTACCTAATGTTGCTGTGTGGCAGGGGCATGTTTACACTGAAAACTGCTGTGTAATGTTAGCCATAATGGAAGCAATTATTTTTTTTCCTGTCAGTTGTCATCTCTGAACTATATGACAAAAGTTAACATATTGCTATAAAATACTGCACAACTCACTGGCAAAGTGGTAATATGAGACACAGTTCAGTAGGTAATATGATCCTGGTTGCAGAAATCTGGAAGTTCTCCACTTCTGCAGTGGGTTCACCCAGGCCAGCAGGGCACCATTACATTCTCTTGTTCATCTCTCTGATCCTGAGAGAGATCAGAGAGGCTTAGGAGAGAGAACAGGAAGAGCAAAAGCAAGAAGCCATGGTTTCAGAGTATGGCAGCTGAGTAGGTGAAGCAAAGCTGAGCATGTAAGCAAAGCAAAATATGAATTTTTTCTTCTCATTGACTGGCAGACATTTAGCCTCTTCCTGGAATGTAGTGTCTCAGCATACCATAATGGTTACCTGGGAAAACAAATGCCACAATCATTAATGTCTGCATTTCTCGATAATTTTCCCCAGATTTTATTCCTGACCACAATGTCATTTGTTATGGAATACCCCTCTGGTCAGTTTGGGTCAGCTGTCCTGGCTGTTCTCCACCCAAAATTCTTGCTGACTTGCACTGGGGTGGGCAGAGTGGAAAAAAAAAAAGAAAAACCCAAAGCAGTGTAAGCACTGATATGCAACTGACAAAATATTAGTGTGTTATCAACATTGGTATAGCCCCAAATCTAAAGCAGAGTGACATAAAAATTCCAATGAAGAAAACCAGCTCCATCCCATCCAGACTCAGTCAGCTGCCAATGATTTTGGACAGTGAAAATTAATTATTTGGTTTGGATGACAAAATACTTTAAGGACAATTTCTAAGTTTTCTACTACATAATGTCACCAATGAGAAGTCTTGTCTTCCTGCCAAATGGAGAGGTAATACCTAGTCAGATGCTTGGAAGAGTGGAAAACATACAAAATACAGATGTGTAACAGTATATACCAGGATAGTAGCAAGATGAATTCCAGAAGAGAGGTTACAGTGGTGTCCACATGCACCCTAAAAAAAACCCCACCATTGCAATAGAAATTTGATTTAGGTCTAAGGTAAAGTACTTTCTCTGGAAACAAAAAACCCCAACCAACCGACAAACCAACCAGAACAAAATCCAACCCCTCCCCCCCCTCAAAAAAAAAAAACAACAAACCCAAACCAAAAAACCCCTCTCTTATTAAGATGGTACCAGCTATTACTAATTATTATTATCATACCACTGCTAGGTGAAAACAGGATCAAGACAACAATTCTCAGGTGGATGTCCAGAGAGGAAGTACCTCAAATCCACTTCAGCTGGGATGATATTAGTCGCTTTGTATCCTTCAATATCCCAGCTGAACTTCTCCAGAAAAATAAGAGAGTGAGAGAGACAGAAACTCAGAGCAAAGGTTCTTACAGGCAAAGGAACAGCAGTGATCTAAAGACATTGCAGAAGACAATTAAAACATGCTTCTGACATCAGATTAGGAAGTCCAGCTTTTCCAGTTCTACTGCAGAATTATTAGTGTTTATATCTACATCAGCTGCTGCTATTAGGTATGTGAAATCCTTTATATTTCGCTGTTTTTCCTGTTTCCTTCTCTATCAACAGAAAGGTTTTGTTTCACGCATGCTATGTGCTATGGAACGCGTCTTGACATCTCTTTCTCATGAACTTAGTCTTCATCCTTTGCTTTGCCAGACAGATCTACTATAAGCAAAAACACATGCTAAGGGCGTATGAACAATGGCAAATGCTTGGCACATGTCTCTGCTGTTGGTACCAAAGCTAGCAAGCTTACCTTCAAACAAAGGGCAAGAATCTCGATGATTTCCCTCTGTATTTAAGATATATTTGGTACACAGAAGAGAATGCTGTAGAAAAAAGAAGTAGCATGATAAAAATGGTGCATTTACTTGAAATTTTACAAGGTTCAGTGTCCTGGAGGATTAGTGCTCTCTCCCAGAGAGAGCATGTGTACAAACATCCATACTCTGTCTACAGAAAAAGCCTCCTCAGAATTTTCACAGGTCTGAGGAGTCTGGATCCTTCTTATAGTTCGAAGCTTTAGGTACAGTATGTCCAATATGAGCCTTAATTTTCCTAGGGTGTCAAATCCAGAAGAACATGCTCTATACCCCACAACGGTGATGCTGGAACTAATAACACGTATGAGCATGAATGTAAATGTAAAAATTTCTTTATATAACTTAGGTTAATCCGTATTCATTCCTTACTAGACTTTTCAGGAGCAGCTGAAAAAGAAAAGAGAAGGAAGACTGACGGAGCCATCTGAAAAACAACAAAACACCTGTATATTTTAAAAATAGGCATTTGATAGTAAATATCCATTTTTATATAAATACGGTCATATAAATGCGACAAAAAAAACGTACACAAATAGAGAATTTTCTGTTCACATTATGGAATATGTTAAATATGTGCTGTGGTAATATATATATTCAGCTAGAATATGAGAAAATTTTCATACAGTTTTCATAGAAACTTTATATACAGTTCATTCTTAACTGTAGGGAATCCCTCTCAGAACCATTAAATGAGTAGCTCAGGAATTAAATTAGCCCCCAGCTATCGTAAGCAAATAAATTACATGGGAAATTGTGTTATCTAGCTGGCCAGTTGATGCTTTGCTTTTTTCCAGCTTTAAGAAAGAAATTAAATGGTATAGCAGTGTATTACTCTCATTTCCAATCCTCTGGAGCAGATGAACATTATCATGAAACTAGCCAAGGATGAAATTTAAGTAAGTAGTGATTGGAGAGGATGACAGGAAGAGTTTCCAACTTACAAAAACTGACAAATTAGTTTAATTAACTGCAAATTTTGGAGTACAAAGATATGGTGGAATTATTTATTTTAATGTGTAATGCATACTCAATATTTCTGTAAACAGATAAGGGTATAGAAACCCTGTAACACAACTACTCAAGAAAGAAGTAAGAAAAAAAGTTCAAGCCATCTACGTATTTTTCTCCTTTAAGTCACTGTCACATTATCGTTCCAGTGTGGATTACAGATTCATTCCATTTCATCTGAGTTCTTTAACAACCCAAACTGCTTCTCTAGTGAACCTTTAAACAACCATACAGTATAATTATGATGGTCATTTAAGCACCCTTGACACTCATCATGGTTATGATATTATGAATCTCATATCACGATTATAGTCCTACAGTGTTAGTTTTCTTCTGAGAAGTCTGGATTGTGAAATCATAATCTGCCCTGTAAATACCGAACTGAGGGAATGAAGGACACAGGCTCTATGCAACAGAACAAAATGGAAGCTGCCTTTCTCCCTGCTTGAATTGCAAAACTTTTTCACCAGAGGATCTTTGACCTCTTTGACCACAAAAAGTGATACTGCAACAAGTGACCATAGCCATGAGTGCAGTAAAATCACTTGCTTGACTTCAGTTCTTTTAATATTTTATAATTGTAATGTTATTATCCTGACATTTTGTGGTTTAAGGTATTGAAATAAGTTACCCTGGAATTCAAGAGGTATATAGTGATAGCAGGATGGGGTAGTAACTGAAGCATAGTAGTCGACAGAAAGCTTCCAGACACTATCTCAAAACTTTTGCTTTTGTGTCCTTGGACAATTAGCTTGCACTCACATTATGCCTCATTCTCTATTAGCTTAATATAAGGGTCTCAAATGGACAACACAGTATCCACTAATTGTTGGCTACTCAGATCTCTGAGTAAGCAATGAGGTTCTTGCTGTAACTCTGGTATCTGCTTTCAAAGCATTTATATCTTCAGAATTAATTTCCTGTTGGCTGGACTTTGGCTTGACAAACGCACAACGAAAAATGAGTTCTAAGACTGTTAGGGAAATAAAATGTTAGGGAAAGTTGATGTTGGCACATACACTACTGAGGCAAATGACTTCAAAGTCAGTGATGCTGAAGAGCAGAAGGAATATTTTTTCCCTTCTAGCTACCATCAGCTGCATTTAGCACAAACACTTAATAGAGAGCATAGATTTTAATTATGATTCTTTTTTTGAAAGCTGAAAAGTTTAAGTGTGACTTGAGAAACAGCAACATCATTAATAGCACAGGTCTATGATAATAGGGGGATAAGAATATGTGACAGAGCTCTGTGTTTAAAATGTACTCACTAGCAGTTTTAACTGTGAGAAGGCAGAGTAATACCTACTTTTGTTTCACCCTTAACATTTCATATTGCATCTGGTTTTCTGTGGCTGAAGTGCTTCCCCTTATGAATGTTGTACTTCCATGATGATTTTAGAGGTGAAGGTTCATTCACATTTCAAAGCTCAGTTTAAGAAGTCAGCCTTTTTTTAATCAGATGCTAGAGATTTTGCAGAAACTTACCCTGAAGTGTCAAAGCAGAAGCCATCTGACAAAACACGTCAGATGTCTGGTTTTGTCTTGGCCAGCCTCTGGGCTTGGCTTTCATCCCATCTGTCAGGTTAGCTTTGGTGAAAAAGGTGAGAGCATGTCAAAACCAGACGTAGTACTGGGTGAGGTAGCTCAGTGGCTTCAGAAAGACCTTTCCATGGGCTAAAAGGCTACCCATAGGGCATGGAAATGCTTTCTGTTTTCTTTCTCTGGGTCTGTCACGCAGGGTAAGAAAATAAATAATAGTGAAGTGAATCTGAAGTGAAGGACGAGCTGCCTTTTTTTCCTTGAACTCAGCCAGTTCCAGCAGCTTCAGGTAACACTGTACATCAGACAGTACATTGGTCCTTGGATGAGGCAAAGGGACAAACTGAGGACTGTTTTGTCATAAACAGGACCTAAGAAACACATACTTAAGTTCTGTACTGGTGAGAGAATGATGAGCCCTGTCCATGAAAAGTTACTGCCTTTACATCACTTGTTTTCTCTGTTTTCTTCCTCACAGTGAAGATACCATTCTATGCTGCAGAGATGCTTTGTAAGTTGAGTTGCCTAAATGATGAGAAAAGCATTGCCTGAAACAGAAAATCTTGCAACACTTCACTGTGAGTGCAGATTAACATTGAATACTGCCTATTGAATTGTTTCTCTGCTTCTTACTGTGTTTCCTTCCATGCAATCAGAGAGGACAGATAAATTGTGTGGTTCACAGTGTGAAGAGCCATCAGATGTGCTATTAGCAGTCCCCTCAATGAATACTGCTCTGATGCTCATACATAACCATTCGGTAGTTCATAGAATCAGAGAACAAGGGTCATCAAATCCAACACCCTGCTCCTCAAAAGACTAACTAAAACTAAACCATATGACTGAGAGGAGTGTTGAGAGGACCCCTGAGCTCTGACAGGCTTGGGGCTGTGAACCCTTCCTTGGGGAGACTGTTCCAGTGACTGACCATTCTTCGAGTGAAGAAATTTAATAATGGTCTTGCTTTCCCTCTCTTGAGTTATTTTCAAGAGAACAGGCAGTTGTTATTTGATACTACAAGGGACTATTTCACATTCACATATGGTGGACTTGGTAAAATAAAAAACCTCCACAACCCTGCCAACATCCCTGAAAAATTCTGTTTAATTATTAACATAGATTTTTCTTTTTTAAAGATTCTTGGTGCATTACCTTAGCATTGTAGGCTAACCCTGGTAGGCAGCTAAGCACCAGAAAGCCACTTCCTCACTTACCTCACTTTCTTCACCCCCAGTAGGATGGGGGAAGAGGAAAGAAAGAGTAAAAGCAAGAAAGCTCATGGGTTGAGATAAACTTGTTTAATAAGCTAAGGAGACATAGAAAAAGAGAGAAAGAAAACAGAACAAAACACGTGATGCAAAGGCAGTAACCTTTTACAAACAGACCAATGATCAGCCAGGCATCAGCTCAGGAATTCTGAATTGTTGCACCAAAACATTGAACATGAATCTGGAGTAAACTGAAAAAAAATCAGCATATTTCTAGAGACCTTTGCATGTAAAAACATGAAAAATCCTTTTACTTTTTAGTAGTATTGGTACTTATTAAAAGTATCTGAATAGAGATTTAAAAAAATTACTTAAGAAAATATAAAGAGATATTTAGGTCTTTCTTGGAAAGCAGCGGTAACATTATACATATGCATACCTCAAAACTTATTCTGTAATACATCTTCCCCCATACAAACCACTGTTTAGAGTACCTTATTGTATCTGTCTTAACAAGAGTGAACATACTGTCAGCGAGGGTAAGATTCCAAATGTCTCCTTTATCCATGTGAGTTTCAAGAAAATTTTATTTTGGCACCTGCTGAGTGCTGGAGCAGAAGATGCAGCAGAGTTACTCAGAGCAAACATCATCTGGCAGCTGTATTTACAAGTTCAAAGTGATTACTATTTCAAGTTACTTGAAAAGGTCAAAAGACACTCAGCAGTAGATTCAGCCACCTCTGTTTATTCGTGACAGTCTAGCACTTTCACCTCCACCACCTATGGATGACCCACAAGTGAGAACATTAAGTTAAAGATTGTTTTCTAGACTGTAACATTGTATGTTTCAAGCCCCTTCACAAGTATGAATCCTAAGCTGCAACAATAAGGAATAAAAAGGGATGTACTTGGGGCAAACCACAGACACTCATGAAACAATGTACGTATGAGAGCATTGAGTTACTGAAGTGCTCAGCTATGTTTTCGCTTTAGGAATAAGTTAGCAGGTGCCCAGCATCATCCTCATTATTGCAAGGTCATATTCCTGTGAATTTAATGCTTTCTACCTGATGCTTATAGTCTACTCCTGCACACCTGATCTGTTTGCACTTAAAATTCTTTCTGCCTTCCTGATTGGCAACCAGAAATTCAGGCTGCAGAACTCCAGCTCTATCTAAGAGATCTGTGTTCAGTCAATTTATGACCTAATTTTGTGCCAAAGTGGGAGCTGTAAAGTGTTTTGAAAATCCACTATGAAAAGAATAGTTAGTGCTTGCGCATTGTATACATTGTAGGCCACTAGGCGATATGTGCTGTTTATTTTCCTAGAACATAATAATGTCAATCTGGGTATTATGAAAAAAAACAACAAACAATTGAACCCAACATTGCCTAAAACAATTGGAAATTATTAAAGCTGCTGATATATTGCATGCATCTAGCATACTCTGTGTGTCTAGTTTACAGCTTATAAAAAAACCCTGGTTTTAAGTACCAAAGATCTCTGCTATGATTTGACTGCAGCTCTATGTCAAGAATGGTTCTTGTTCTAGCCCTACATAAAAGTTTCTATGTGGGTTTTGACACTATACATAGACTAAATAATTCTTAGATATATTCATTAAAATGTGCCATTTAACACTTGCAGAATCCTTGAACTCCTAAAGCATGTTTTGTTTAAGTAAGCCAGTAGTGTGATGAAAATATTGGTGGGACGGTGGTTTAAGGCCTCATAATTTTTTAAAAGCTGATCTTGGAAAGATTTTCACAGGCTGTTGAACAGTATGCATTTAAAATTCCATAAACAGCACAAGAAGTGCTGTGACCTAAATTGAATTGTATTGTCTGTGAAAGTTCAAAATGAAGTAAGTTTAGTGGAAGGATGATTTCTGTGTTTTACTTCCTGTGCACAATTTACGTTCTGCAGAGTGATATGAAACCATGCAATAAACCTGCAGTCTTTTTGGCTGATATTGCTGGTTCTGGTTTATGTCAGCTTTGATGGGTGCACTTAAAACATTTTGATAACAAGACATTCCCCAGTGTCCAAATGCAGCTGAAGAACAGTGCACCAGCTGTTGCTTTGATTAGTGATCAAGAATCTCCCAGATAAGGGCAATCTCATGTAAATCTGCCATGAAAATGAAAATCCTCTCATGTGAAGCTCTATTTTTCCAATTACACTGTAATATAGAGAAAATTCTGAAAAGCTAACCTGAAAGCACACATGATTGAGAATATGTTTAGAAACTGATGGAAAGTCTGCTGATACATGAGGAAAAATTATTTTGTCTCACCTTCCTACAAACTGCTGTTCCTTCCCTTGACTCCTTGGCTACATGATGTTTATGAGGGCAGATGTTCCCAGAATTCCCCTCTCTGCATGGGACCTCCTTACAACCCCAGCAGGAAGCCAGATTTTGCAGTGTAACCCAAACACTGAGGCTTAAACTGCAAGCAATCTGTTACACTTTAGCTAAGGAAATAAAAGTTCTGCAACTGTCAAGGAGAGATGTATTAGTTGGCCAAGCCTAAAATGCTTTGGGAAGTTTTCTGAAAATAAAGATGCTGTTTTGGAAATATATGGTTTTTTTCCAAATTTAAGACAGTGAACAGGTAGAACCAATTCAAAAAGATTTTTATTTTCTTCCTAAGGGGTGGAGGAGTTCATTAGAAATAATTGCACATATACTCTGCTGGAGTTAACAAATGCTCAGCAAACTATTATAGTGTGTAACAGCAGCCCATGGTAATTTAGGGGTACTGAGAAGCCCTAAGATTAACCACATTCATTGATCCTGAATGTAGAAATTTCTCTCTGTTTTTTAAGCAGTTCCTGGCTAAACTGCCATTAAACTGAAGTGATTGGCTCTGCATGCACTTCTTCTGTTGTTAGATGAGCCAAAATAGAGTACCAATCTGAAACAGCCTATTCACTCCTGCCTTGTGAGCAATCACAGAATCATGGAATTTTTCTGGTTGGAAAAGACCTTTAAGATCACCGAGTCCAAGCATAACCTATTTCCTTTCTGCTAAGTGGACAAAATCTGCAATTTAGACTTGTAATCTGTTACGCCATCACCAAGAAGAATGGGAAAAATTTAAACCATAGTTTTGAACTCTAGCTTGTCTTCAGTCTATGGCTTAGTTCAATTCTGCCTCCTTGGCCAAGGACCCTTCTAACTAAGGGTCATAACTAAGAATCAATCAGGACCACATGAGTGAAACCTTGCGTCAGTAGAAGTAAGGTTGCATTGGTACAGACAGGATATCAGCTGCTTTTGCAGCTGGAAAGCAGAGAATCGCTGTGCTCCTTTCAGTCCTTTGCACTCCTATCAATGTCTGGTAGGTGTCCTTTTCACACTAGGTTGCAAAGAATAAATATACTGATTGAAAGTTTCAGGCAATCCCAGCCACTGAAAGATATTGCAATATGGAATTCTTGTTCCTCAGGCATAATACAAATATTCTATTTTAGCAAGCTTATTGCTGTTGATTCATCTGCCAGCAATGCCTCACCCTCTCAACCCCCTCCTTTAGCAGGCTTTTAATGCATAACAGCCTGGGATTTATTATTCCTTGGCAAATTCTGTATGTAAAACGATACATTTCAGAACAGTGACAGTCCTTCTCTCTGTGAGGTATATTTCCTGTATTTTTTCCTTCCTCTTGCCCTTATCTTTGTCCATCTGCATTGCTTGATCAAATATAAAAATGGTGTTTTTTCTTGCTCCTGTACATTTCTTACCAGATTTCTCCACATCAATGCCCAGATTCTCATTGTCTTTATGAAAAAAATCACTTGTGGAATTATGCTCTGGGTCTTTTCTATGCCTAATATCTCTGCTTTCAGTGGTTTATGAATTTCACAAGAGGTTGTGGTTAGGAGTATTTTTGTCATAAACCAAATATATTTATTTATATTTAGTAATGCTTGTTGCAGCTTACTAGATACAATACAGGAAAAGGACATCTTTTCCTCTAACCAGTTACATCCATACCCTGCAGCAAAGTCTTCCTTTCTCTGAAAAGAAAGGCTATTACTCTGACAAACCACAGTGTTGGACCTTTGTTTAGTTCAATGAAAGGGCATAAGATCTTCAAGAAAATGTTATCTGAGTAAAACCTCTATGATAAGTTTTTCTTTAAAAAAACAAGCTTAGCTTTCTTAAAGTTTTTTTTTCCCTCACTCACACACTTTTCCTATATTATGAGGAAATTAGTCAGGAAAGACTTAGAAGTTTTAGAGCTGGTATTTGCAACTGTAGCACACTTTCTAGCTTATTTCCTATAATTTCCACTCAAAGGAAAATCAGAAGCAACACATTTCTTCACCTAGTGCTTTATCTGTGGAGAAAGTAGTCTTCTCTTCTATCTTTTTAATTACTTCATTTAAAAAGTAATTTTATAATTAAAGCTGTAATAAGAGCAGATATTTTCTAGAATGCACTCTTATTCTAAAGTTACATCTATGTTTTTCAAAATGTATTAATTGCTTTCAACATGATTGAAATTCCTTTTGTCATGTGTCCCTTGAACTAATTTCTTTAGGGATTATAATTGCATTTTATGGCACTAAGTGCAGTAATTTTTCCTCAGAAACTGAATTAAATATTAGCCCTATTCTTACTGTGAAGCTTTCACTGCAAGGGCACTCCTAGTAGGTAAAGCATGAGAATAACTGGTATCTAGGGATATATAACAGTTCTGTTATAATAATCATTGTGTTAGCTGTTACTTGCTGAGTGGCCATAAATTATATCATGCCCAGACAAAAATATCCTGCCAAAAATATGGAATATTTTCTAGCACCTCTTATCCCCAGTCCTTGTGGTTACTTTGAATTCCTCATGAATATCACTGAAACCATGCCTTCCCCAGGAGGACTGGCTACTCCATGTTGCAGCTGAAAGAGAAAGCCAGCATTTGAAAAATGAGATAAAGAAACAGCCAATTTGGGTCACACTCATTTAGTACTGAAGTCTGAGCTTGTTCTCATTTGTGGGAATATCCATCTGTGTCCTACTGGGAGATAATGTTGTGCAAGCTGGTTTATCTCTCAAGGTTGCAATGTTTTGTGAGTTTGTGGCAGCATGTATTTGGACCAGTAGCACTTACAGTTACTTGGCACAGATGATGCTCAAAATCACTTCTTGTAATCTGACACATCTCAAAGGACTTTTAAAGTGTGTTTGGAGACAGGTGGCTAGGTTAGCTTGACCCACTCAACTTCTTTATCTCTAAAAGGTGTTTGAAGGATTAGTGACAGCTGTAGGCTTGTGTTATCCCTTAGACATCATAGTGCATGGATGTCTCAGTATGCAACTTTGAATGCTGCTGCCCACAATACACTGTTAGGAAACAGAAGTCTTTAAAAATCAATTATCAGTAGTCACTGACAAAGTATTTCTTTCCTTCTCTTTACATCTAACATGGCATTGGTTACATCCTTCTCTAACACAGCCTTTTTTGAAAACATTTGACTTCAACTTACAATTGTCTCATAGCATGGCCAGCTCATTGTTCATTTCTAGATACAGTTAGATGTCTGCATGTGTTTGATGAGATGACAGATACTTTTCATTCTATAGTGATAGATGGAAATATCATGCTACCAGGCACTACTGGTAGGACAGTACAGCAGGCAGTTTCTCATGGATAGCTATAAACAGGCAGGCCAATTGAGCTCTTTTTAGGAGTGCTATGCTGTGCTACAGGTGTGCCATGTAGTCATTTTACATGACAAGATGTCCAGGTTTTCAGTTGTTATATTGACAGTTAAGCTGTGATACTACTATTCTGCTAAGGTTTTGCCAGATATTCCAAGACTGATTTTTCATTTTTTATGCACACCCTTTTGCTAATAATTTGCCTTGAAGCCATCATCAAAAAGACAGCAACCAAAAATCCATAAATCTACAACTGGCTGAGAAAATAATTCTGGTTTCAAGTCTAAACACCTGCAGCTCCTGTTATAAGCCAATGCAGGAGGACCAGTGTAATCTATTTGAATGAAACTCTGATGTCAGATGTGAGCACTTACGCATTTATCATTGTGTTTTGTCAGACTTGTTTTGAACTGTTTCATGTCTCAGTCAATGTTAACTATCACATTGCTTATAATGAATTAGATTCCTTTTATGACATTATTGTACACTTTGCCACAAATCACACCAAATGTAAGAATGAATTCCATAAAAACTTAAGCAGTGGAGAATGAAATACAACATAATTATGTTTGGATTGAAACCTATATGCCAAAAAATGGAGAACACAGCAGTACTTAGTGAGAGAATGCAACCTACTCATGAAATCCCACACTCTGACCACCTATGCAGGTCACAGGAGTTAGCATTATCATTTATCTCAAATTAGAACCTTGCCGTATCAGCCACTGTACACAAGAAAGACAGACAAACCTCAGAGCTAATCTGATCTTCCAGACTAGGAAAACATTTTGTCCAAGTCATGAACTGTGTTCTACAGCAGTGGAGTCTGTCCAGCTATTACCTGTGCAGAGAAGGAGACATTTTAATTTTCTCTAGGCTGGTTCTACTTTTTATTCCAATTTACCTGGTACCCAGAAAATTTTTCTTGCATTCATATGGCTCAGCACATGTAAAAGGTCTTGCAGCTATTTCATTATCTTTTATTGCCCTTTTCATTGTTAGAAGTTCAATCCAAACAATTCCAACAAGAACTGTGCTTAGGAATAATCTATACATTATTACATGTATTTTGGACAGTAGCAGGACACTTACCTGGAATGAAAAATGTCAAGAGGAGGTAACAAAACTCTACAAGTTGATGTTTGCAGCACTCTCTTAGGATGTAAGAGATGCTTGAAGCTTTTTCTGACCTTGCTTGGAAACTGCTTACAGAGAATTATGGAAAGAGAAACTAAGATAACTAGGAAAGGGAAGATTTCCGTCCATTTAAAGGTAAAAAAAGGATTTGCTTCACTCTTTGTGTAATAGTTTGACATGATTATTGTTTTATTGTAATTATAGAATGAGTTCCACTTCTGGTATTACTGAAAAAAGCCCTGAGTTTGGTGTATTTTAATTCACTTTCTTTCTATAAGTCAGATTTTGGCATTTAAATTGTTACTCATACTGCCCATGAAAATATGGAGCTTTTCTCCAGCTTTTATTAGTGTGGGGCAACACTTCTGATCTTGTATAATAATTTAAATTAACAGATCTATTTTGCATTGACTGGCCACTAAATAAACTTAGACAAAAGCCATATGTACTAGACCTGGACAACTCAATCATTAATCAAAGAGTGTTTTTGTTACCATTTTACTGCCTAACCCTACTACTAACTTGTCACAGACGGGTTGCTTTTATGTTTTCACACACTGTGTGATGGATTAAACTAGTTAGCTGGCTAGAGAGATTATATGCATTAACACTTAACATTTTGCTCAAGTGCTGGGCAAAGTACAAGGCTTGCCTTCTATAAAGCTTTAAGAATCTAATTGGCTGTGTTTTAGTCTGTGTTGCTTCTTTTCTCTGGCCATGGCTAAATATGGGGCATAAAGATACATTTGAACTGGATTATGTAATTTTATTTCTCAGAAGATTTTTACTGAAGTTTAATGGATGGTTTCACCGAACTTCTGCTCTTTTCCTCTTTTATAAAACAAAACTACTTATAAATTCCTGAAGTAATCTGATTAAATTTGGTGTCAGTTACTGCTTTTAATTGTCTTCAAGAGGCTGGCAGTCTTTTCACTATTCAGGTCATTAATCATGCTACCTTGGTTTGCACTGCTCGATTAAGCATCATCCAACAGATTCACCAGTGCAGGAGCCAAAAGGGGCAGAGCCATGAATCTCTGAAATTTATAATATTAGGACCTTTACAGACAAAAACCATGGAAGATGCCACTCAGTAACTGGTCACATGGGCATCTCTACCTGTTCTTATTCTACCCTCACTATATCAGTTTTGACTTAAATATTTGATTTGCATTAATGTTTACGTACTCTGCTTGTCAGTACTTACTGTACTTGGGTTTGTTTGCAGTAATCATCCTTTTTATGGCTTCAAGCCTGACATCCCAGTGCCTTTTTGACAGATGACTCCATGGTCCCTGTCTCTCTCAAGAATGGTGTAGTACTAAGGACTTTCCCATCTGACCTCCTAGCATGAAAGCTGAAAACATCCTCCTATCAGACAACATTGACTATGTACACAGGTTAAGCTTCACTGGTTGTAAAAGTTGGCAGTAGCAAGTGTTTGCAATGTTGTATATACTTCTGGAAATAAAATGCTTGCTTTAGCTCAAATTTTATGATTAAGTCACCCTAGTATTTAGATTTAACAGCTAGGGTAGGTAGCCAGACCTCCTAAGCAGAATCACCAACAGGCTAAATCAGATTCTAAAACCTCTTTAGTAAAAGGACATTAGTTTAAAAAGTGGCCATGCAGTACAGTGTGGTAGAGTGACTAGCTCTCCCTATTTATTTCTGAATCATAGCACAAGCATAACTGGTTACTTTTGTTGTAATTTATACATGTTAGAGGCAGTTTCACCTTATGTTTATGTCTCTGTTCAGTTTCATTTGGTCTTATATAGCTGTATGTTAGCAACCACACATTTGTGTGTTTGGCTCTGGGGCTTTTACTACCACCTCTTCTTGTGCTTTACAGACTGCCTCCTGCCTGTGCTCCCAGAGGCCCCTGCTGTGTCTCTGACAGGTCATTGCTATAGATAGTCTTAGCCTAAATTTGCTGAGATTTTAACAAGGTTGTCTTAAAAATGCTTATTAATGTTCTTATTTATACAGGCATACATGATGTTTTGCAACTTTTTGATGCTAGAAGAAACCACAGCTATGTTATTTGAACAGGCTACAGCTTTGTTCTTTCTAGGTTTTAACAACCCTGTGCAGTTCCTGAACTGTATTTCTTGTACACCAAGACAAGTGGATTGCTCTTAGAATAATTGCATAATGAGTTGTCAGCATCAATCCCAGACTGAGCAACACTTATTTCATATTTGTGATCAAAGAGGGATAACTAGGGCTCAAAGATATCTGGAAATATTTGAGACACATCTGCGAAGAGAAGATCATCCCTCAGCTAGGGTGAGTGACACTGTCTGGATGAAATACAAAAACATATGGAGAGAGTAACAAGCATCTGTTAAAGCAAGCACCTATTTAAATGAGGTAGAAGACATTATGGGTATCATGGAAGTTGTGGGTTTTAAAGATGGACAGACATTCCCTGTGCTGAGAGAGCAACTAACATAGGTATGAGAAGAAGGTAGGAGAAAATCTGACAGGCAGCTGGTCAGGGTGGTGGCAGAGTCAGATTAGATGTTGGAGCCTGTAGTTTGACTGTGTGTCTTCTGAACCTAGTACAGTGGGGAGAGGTAATGGTAGGTAAAGGGTAGGGGAGAGGTAAAGGCAGACTTGTTGTCTGATGCTATGAAAAAAGGAAAAGAAGAACAGTAGTGGGCAAGTGCAAAGTTACAATGACACATAAAAAAGGACATGTTCAACTTTCTGTGAGACTGTCAACACAACATTATTTAAGATGATTCACAAAACTCAACATGTGAAATACAAAGGACATACAGAAGAGGTGATGGAATAGACAGAGTAAATAATTTCTTGGGTGTCTAGTATCATAAACCATGGTATGGTAATACAGAGATGTGAATGACCTTGAAGAAAATACAGATCCAAAGTTATGCATAAATTGCAGGACTAGTAATCTGATTACGAGTCTGCTCTGTTGATCCGGATGGAACATCATTAATATAACTGTGATCTTAGTGTTCTGGTAAGCATTACTAAGGATTGGAATTATATTATAACATGATAAAGAAATACAAGAATTTGATAAAAAACTTCGGGGTTTTTTCTCCTAAAAAAAAAAAATCTTAAACATGCTTTTAAAAGGAAGTACATGAAACGGACATTTGGAGCTTAGAGAAACAGTACTGTTCTAACCCCTAGGATTCTATGATTCTTTTAAAAATTACTGTAACTAATAGGCACATTTTTAGTTAAATGCCTTTTTAAATAAAAATTTGTGGTAGACTAGCAGATTACAAACTTTTAAAGGAATAGAATACTCAACAGAAATCTGATTATATGGATATTCATTCTTGTTTCAAGGATTTTCAACATTATTCCTGATTGAAGTAATTGGGATTTAGGAATGAAATTGCCAAGTAGTGGTGCAGAAAGTCCACATATAGTTTGTGTTTGGCTTTGTTTTGTTTCATTTCTCGACCCCTCCACCACCACCTACCAGTTCATACCCTCTTTTTAAAAAAAATAGATGCTTTTATGAATTAACAGAATAAGCAGGTAATTTTTCCTGCAATCTTTTTCTCGTGAGAACTAAATAAAAGGAAAAGGTTAAATCCTAGACTCCTCTTTGGGCTGTTCATGTTCTCAAGGACATAATGTGATGTGACAACCACCTTTCATCTTTTAAGAAGTTATTTGGTCTTGTCACTTTGGAGGAAGCTGAGATCCTCACTCAGTTATTCCCATAACAGTGTAGAGTATAGGAAATGGATTAGAAAATTCTCCATATAGCCACTTTTCTATTGATCCTTTCAGTAGAACTACTGTTGAAGGTATAACTGTGGAATTGAGCACTCTTAGGCCAGCAGCAATTTATCACCCCTGGGAGCAAGGAAGAAGCAGAGGAGAAATATGTTTTTCAGGAGGATTCTCAGGTGCCTAAGGTCTCTGGGAGACTGTAGTTCTAATACTATTCTGCTACAGGCTGCATCTCTAACCTTGCTGCTGCAAGCATTATTGGTTTGCTGAGTATGTACGCAAATTTAACAAAATTCCCCTTTAACATTCTCTTTATCACTTTTGCAGATAGGTATGTGAAGGAAAATGAGTACACAGTCATCATTCATGGAGCTACTGATGTGCACATCAAAACATAGTGCAAATTTTATGTGAAAAGAAACAGCAATTACTGTCCAGCATCATCCTCAGAACTCACTAGTCTCAGATTATCTTTTGAAGAGTGTTTAACTGCTCTGACAAATTGCCTGATGGTTTTGTGATGTAGATTAATGTCCACCAGAGGCTAGGGTAAGATCAGTGAACGTATGTTCACTTGTTCCTAAGCCAAATAATCTAGCTGTCTGTGCCTGAATTGAGAGGTCCAGGAGACATAATGTTTTAACCCACTGCACTACCAACATCTCAGATATTATTGCTTTCTCCTGAAGTCTGTAAAATCATCACAATCACCGCCACCTCCTTGGCAATGCAGGAAGAATGAAAGCAGAAATGTGGCAAAGAATTAAATAGCTGAGCAGCTATTCTGTGTGTGCAAATTGTTACACTTTCTTAAAGGATGAGTCTAAAAAAAGTGTCAAAATTTAATCAAATTAATGTTTCCAGGGACCGTATAGAGAACATGTCAAGGCTCCTCCTGCATGAGTGGCCTACCTTCTGAGATCTTCACTGACTTGTGTAGTTTTTAAGTGGGATTATGAGTTAATATTTTTCCTGAGATCACATGACTGAATCTATTCCTCTAACTTATTATTGATTACCTCTTAAGATTCCTCAGAAAATCCAGTGATTTTCACTCCAGAAAATAACAAGCAAAGCAGCACATCCAGTTATGTTACACTGACAGGATGTCAAGAAAATGAAAACAAATGGCTTGAGTAGTCCTTCAGGGAAAAAAAGAGTTCAGTTACTAAGCCAACCACCAGAAACTGTGATTTAGTCATTTGGGATGATTTTTCTTTTTCTCTGTAGATTTAACCATGTAAATATCTATTTTATTGCTCGAGAGGGACACCAGAGAAATTTGGAACTGCTTTAGGCATGGCCAGATTTTGTGGACTGTCCTGACAAGCATTTGTGTAACAAAAGAAAGCAATAACATTAACTATGTCCTTACTTTCTCATGCTTGTGAGAAGGTGTGTATTTTTAGGTTGCCATGCATAAAGGTGGGTGTCCTTCTTGGTGATATTTGTGAATTTATTGTTATAAATACCACATACATCCTGCATTGTCTTTCCTTCTCTGAATTTCTGTTTGAATCCTTTACTTCAGGGCTCACGTCACTTAAAATACTATTTAAAACAGGAAGGATGAGTTAGGAAGGAAGTGCAAATCCTAATGGTTTTACCCTGTGCTTGTAGAAAAGAGTATTCTGCTAGTAAAAATAAACAACTTTGTATATCTTCTATTAAGCAGCCTAAATGAAACAGCTTAACTTTTACAACTTCCGTAATTCAGATGAGGAAGATGTCTATACTGTCATTCCCTCACCTGCAGTTGTGGAATTTTTCTTAGGGTGCATAAAAGCTTGTTGGTTTTTAGTAGGTATTTAAATCCACTTTAAAAAGTTTGTGGCAAGTAAATTGTGAAAGATATGTATCATCATCATCATGGTTGTGCTTCATGAAGGAAGATTTCAGAAAGTCTCTCCCTGGGCTTGCTGCCAGCGCGCTGATGTGGAAAGGCCAATGCGGGACAGGCAGTGCGGCTGCAAAAGGCACAGGAGAAAGTCTCCTGTGAGGGGACAGCCAAGGCACGGCTCTTTCTGCTCTGTCTTTTCTCCTCCAGACTGATCCCACGTGTGTTCTCAAAGGAGGCAGCAGCTCAGTTATGGATGGTGTCTCCATGTCTCCCGACTGGAGGCCAGAGTGGACACTGCTGGCAGTCAGTGTGGCCACAGCTGAGGGATTGTTTCAGGGAGTCCTTGGATCTCCTCTCTGGGGCTCCTCTGTTGTGGCACTCGGTGGCAAGTTCACCACAGAGCACAATCTTAGGGAGGTGGTAATCCTCCGTCCTGGAGATGTGCCCTGCCCAGCACAGCTGTGTCCTCAGTATCATGGGCTCCATACCGGTGACCCCTGCCTGTTCAAGGACAGGGACGTTGATCACGGGGTCAGTCCAGTGGATGTTTAGGATTGTAGTGAGGCAGCAGTGATGGAAGCATTCCAGGAGTTGCAGGTGGTAGCTGTAGATGACCCATGATTTAGACCCATATGAAAGAGTAGACAGTACAATGGCTCTGTAGACACTAATCTTTGTACTTTTCTTCACTCAGTCTATCTGCACTCAATCATTGTCACTGGCTGAACAGACTCAGCCTAGGAACATTAATTTTTTGCCAATCAAAATTCAGAATAGGATAATGAGAAGAGAAAACAGATCTCAAAACATTTTGTCCCCACCCCTCCCTTTTTAATGGGTTTTTCTTCCAGATTCTCCATGTCGTGCTCTGGAGTGGTACAGGAGGACAGAGAGTGGAGTTTGTGGTCAGCTTGTCATGTGGTATCTCTGCCTCTCCTTCCTCCTCATGCTTGTCCTATGCTCCAGCATGGGATCCCTATGGGAAAGAGTCCTCCATGAACTTCTCCACTGTCGATCCTTCCCAGGGGTTGAAGCTGAAGTTCTTGAAGATCTGTGCCATCATGTCCTTCTGGAAGAGATGGGTTCTCCACCATGGGTTCCCCAGGGGGTCATAGACCTGCCAGGAAAATTTATCCTGCTTGCGTCCCTCTCTTCACAGGTCCACAGATCTTGCTAGAAGCCTTGTCCAGTGTTAAGTCTCCAGAGGCTCACAGCCTCCCTTGAGGCTCATAGCCTCCACATCCACCTACTCCAGGTGGGTTCCTCTAGGGCATACAGGTGGGTATCTGCTCTGCTGTGGGCCTCTAGGGACTTCAGGGGCACAACCTTCCTCACCATGGTCTTCACCATGGGCTGCAGGGCAATTCTGCATGACCTGGAGCACCTCCTCCCCTTCCTTCACTGGCCTGCATGACCTCAGAGTTCTTCCTCTCACATATTCTCACTCTTCTCTTCTGACTGCTGTTGCACAGAACTTCTTTTTCCCTGTATTAAACATATTATCACAAAGGTGCTGCCACAGTCACTGACTGGCTCAGGCTTGACCAGTCATGGGTCTGTCTGGGTCTGTCTGATATGGGGGTAGACTTCTGGCATCTTCTCACAGAAGCTACCCTGGTTGCTCCCTTCCCTCCAACTCAACTATCAAAACCTTGCCAAGTAAACCAAAAGCGTCCATTCCATTTTTCTAAAAGAATGAAGAAAATGATTCTGCTTGTCCCTGTGTTACATGGTCACTATTTCACATCAGTAGAATTTAAACTGCTAGAGAACCATGAAATTAATTCCAGAGCTATTAAAAGTTTTCCTCATTTTTTCCAAAAGCTTTGCCTATGGTCACTTGTTGCAAGCAATCTCATGAAAACTCCTGAAACACTTGTCAACATGAATTTTGCCTGGTTTCAAAAGCAAAAATACAACTCCTCTGTATTCTTGCTAAGGGCCATTGGTTTATAAATGGAGGAAAGAAAGTATTATAATTTCTACATTTTATTATTTGAACACTTTCCACAAATTCATATAGTATAGTATGTCCTAATGTGTTTATGGCATACTGAATAGCATTTTTGGCATTTTAGAATATAGATTAACTTGTAATAGGTGTTCTTAAACCAGAAAATACTGAAAAGGCTTAAAAAATTGCATACAGATTGAAAACATATATATAATTTTCAGCCATATCCTCTTATCCTCTGCTTCCTTCTATGAAAATTACAAGTATTTGAAATCAGGATCTTGAAATGGAAGTGCCACTTCAGCTCTATTGTGCTGTAACTCACATGGCACTTGAGTGATATTAAGGATTTTTACAAGGCCATTCTTCCTAAAAGTCATCTTCCCTGTTTTCAATCAGGCTTATATAGGCTGAAGCACTGGTTTAACTATTCTTTCCACAACCCTCTTTTGCAATAGCTCACATCCAAAGCAAAGAGGAAATATCATATATACTGGAGCAACCAACTGTCTATGAATATTTAGGTCTATTAGAATTCTGACTTCTGGAGTTATTAATTATACCGTGAACTACATCACCTTTTGAATGAAATTCAGTGATTAAAGGTTAAAGAGGGCAATAATTATACAGATATTTTCTGTCTTTTATTATAATCGTCTTTTCACTAGCTACATATTGACCTTCAATGGAAATTATCTTGAGGCTTTCTTAAAATCCAGGCACTCTTTGTTAAATGCATCATGTTATTTCTTCCATTGGTAAGTGGTGGTGAGGATGATAGCTAAGCTATTTTAAATATATAGAAGCTATGCTTGAATGGCTATTAACTTTTTAAGTAGTGTTTTAATGAAATCCATGGTACAGGGGAAGAACAAAAAGCTTAAATTACTGCTAGATGGGGGACTTTCTATTATGTTTGTTTTGAGGAGAAGCAGAAATTTAACACATTATAGTTAGGAAAGCTAGCTCTGTGTTTCTAGCAAAAAAATACCTTGCAGTTGGATTTCAGAGGCTTTTCTGATACAGGTTTTTTAAAAAATCAAATTGAGGCCAGATGTCACTGTACTGGGTAGCCTTTTCTCTCTAGACTGTGGTGGGATATACTGCTTGAAATCATGGACATTTTATTTTGACTTCTCCTGAGCCAGTAATGAGTATTCATTGACTGTTCCATCCTGACTAAGTCCCCATTACTAAGCATTCTGACATTGCTCAAGAAATCTTTAAATCAAGACCCAGATGTTGTTATAAAGCAAACATTGCAACTGAAGCAGAAATTATAGGTTCATGCAGGAAATGCTGGGTCATATTTATAGTTTCCACTGTGTAGGGTGTTGATGTTCATAATTCTTTGAAGACTATTGGTTTCTATTCTCTTAGAGGACATCCCACTCCCCCCCATTTGATTAAAAATACAATGTTATCCTACTCAGTGATATTTCTTGGTATGCTTATATGAATAACTGATGTCTGGCTAGCTTGTTTTCCACAGTGTATAGAGATGCATTTTTATGTGTGTATACTCTTTCTGTAGAGAAGAAAATAAGCCACAGAAAGGCTCAGAAAACTTTGGGCTTTCACTTCAGAAGAAAATTGTTTCAATTGCTTCAGTTTTCTTCTCTGTCTCCACTGGAGAACACTGGAAACCCCTGACCTTTCCCCAGAGTCCCTTGCTGTCAGAACACGTGGAATTAGTGAAATGCAAGCTGTACATTAGTAATGCACGGCTAACCCAGAACCTCCAGCTATGGAGGCCCAGGCTCTGATCTTGCCAGGACTTTAACCTATCTTTAAATGGCATCTTCAATCGCTCAATGATGGTACAGTGATGGTCAGATGAAGTTGCTGACACTTTCTTTATATTAGCTTAAACCTTTGCCCTAGGAGGTTGTTCAATTCACCATCTTGGATTTACAGAAAAGTCAAATCAGGCTAAGTCAATTGAGGCTAAGTCAATGAAAATGAAAAAGCTAATTTGTCAGCAACTTTTACTTTGATTGCTGACTTTTTTTCTTAAAAATCTCTTGTTGCTCTGAGGATTATTAGAATAGCAGGTACGTTGCCATACGACAAGTACTTTCTGCAAGAAGTATGCTAGGAGTAATAAACTGGAGACATTCTATCTGCTTCTGAAATAAATTAAAAAAAGAATTATTCAAATCCATTCATGCACCCCCATGGTAGAGGAAGCCCTCTACCATGAATGAAGATACATAAAGCATTTTCCTTTTTTGCTAGGAAAACTAGTAATGGTTATATATTTGAGGACCAGGGGAGCTATTTTCATCCTCCAGCTTCAGACAAAAGGCTTGTTTTTCCAAAACTGCCATTGGATATTCTTAGGGAAAATAATGATTATTTATTGCAAAAAGTCTTAAAGACTAACAATATGTCTTCAGAAGTTACTATTTAATAGTGAAGGTGAAGGCTCTATGTGAAAAACATGAGTACTAGAATTTAAAACAAATACTTCTTTCTTTAAATAAATAAATAAATAAAGTATCTCTTTCTCTTTTCTTGTCTACTTGGAAATTATTTGCTGTTCTCTATATAATTTTGGGTGGATATGTAACAGTTCTAGGAAACAGAGAACTTATGTAAGGTCTCCAGAGTTTAGAGAATCAGACTTTTACGTTCTCTGTGAGAGGAAACCAAGGAATGATATGATAAGATTAAAATAACTACAGGAATTTAAAATATATTTCTGTGTTTTAGAAAACATACCAAAGGCAAAAAGGAGTATTTATCAATAGATCCTTATCACCCTGATGATTACCAGGGTCTTTTCATGTGGTTTGCACAGGTGTTTACCATAATAACACCTTACCTCTTGGTTGCTCTGTCGAAATGTTATATTTTCTTGTAGCAACTGTAAGAATTTGGGTGATATACAATTAAACCTTGGTTACAAAAAAAAAAAAAAAAAAAAAATCAAGAAAATTAAGATGACATTTAAAAATTCTAAAACACATGCCCTGTTCTGCTTCCGGTGCAACCATGGAATAATGGCCAAGCAGTATTTTTTTATTACTAGAAACCCAGAAGAATGCTATTGACTAGGAGAGGGTGCATGACAGAAGAATATTACAAATTAGGTAATTCATAAAACTTGTACTACATTATAAAATTTTTTTTTCTAAAACAATATCTGAGTAACAGAAAGCTCAGACTGATGACTCAAGTCACTGACATGCTCAGCACCTGTCTTTTGCAAGATAAAAAGGTCTGGTTGAACTATGATTACATATAATAGGCCATGCAGGAAATGAGTGTATATGAGCATAAATAAATGATCCAGATACAGCTGTGATGTGGAGCACTTACCATTAAACAGAGGGAGAAAAAGAGGTGCTCATGCAAGCAACCTCCTTTTTTTAAATGATGGATCTTTAAGTCACACTCAAATTGAATTTGCTGTCTATATTTCATGTAGTACTTAAATATAAAACCCAATAATGTTAAGTAAGTCTCTGCCTTACAAGAAAGGATATTAGAAAAAAAATCACAGGAGGAGTGGGTAAACATTTTAAGCGGCTACGGAGTGAGGTGGTGGAGGCATCATCCCTGACAGTGTTCAAAAGATGGGTAGATGAGGTGCTACAGTGGATGGTTTAGTGGTTAGGGGTTTTAGGGCAGATGGCTGGCCTTCATGATCTTAGAGATCTTTTCCAGCTTTGATGATGCTATGATTTAAGCATTTGATAATTACTTTGATGATTACTTTAAAAACATAGAATCATAGAATGGTTTGTGATGAAGTGCCTTAAAGTTCGTTGTAGTTGATCAAGGGTTGGACTCGATGATCTCTGAGGTCCCTTCCAACCCAGCCTATTCTATGATTCTATGATTCTATGATTCGTTTAGTTCCAATCTTCCTCCTGTAGGGTGGGACACTTTTCATGAGGCCACTTTGCTCAAAATTCCACCCAACCTGACCTTGAACACTTGCAGGGAAGAAGCATCTATAACTTCTCTGGTCACGCTCTTCCCATGTCCCACCACCTGTATGTGGGGAAAAAAATCTCTTCTTCGTATCTTATCTAAATTTAACCCCTTCCAGTTCAAAACTATTCCTCTTTGTCTTATCATTATATGTCCCTGCAAAAAGTCCATCTGTGGCTTTTCTGTAGCCCCACTTTAGGTATTGGAAGGATGCTCTGAGGTGTGCCCAGAACCTACTCTTCTCCAGGCTGAACAACCCCTACTTCTTAGCCTGTCTTTATAGGGGAGGTGCTCCAGCCCTCTGATCATTTTAGTGGCTCTCCTCTGGACACGTTGCAGGAGCTCTATACCCTTCTTATGCTGGGGGCTCCAGAACTGGACCCCAATACCCTCCAGTACTCTGGGTGAGGTTTCATGAGAGTGAAGTGGACGTGGAGAATCACCTCCCATGACCTGTTGGCCATGCTTCTTTTGATGCAGCCCAGGATACAGTTTGCTTTCTGGGCTGCAAGTGCACATCTGTCTGGCTCGTGTTGAGCTGCTCATTAACCAATACCCAAAAGTTCTTCCCTTCTGGGCTGTTCTCAATCCATTCTCCACTCAAACTCTAATTGTGTTTGGGGTTGCCCAAATGGACGGCAATGCCTTGTTGAACCTCAAGCAGTTTGCATGGACCCACCTCAAGTCTGTCAAGGTCCCTCTGGTTAGCCTCCAGCATATCAACCTCACCACATAGCTTGGTGTTGTCAGCAAACCAATGCTAACCACCTGAAACATTGCCAGGGGTCTGAATTTGGCCTGAGTACTTCAGCCTTCACTGAACACTAAAAAAAGTGTTTGATATCTACAGTAGAGATACCTGACACAGAAATTTAAAACTATATAGGAACAGATACTGATAAAACCACTACAGGGAGCTGAGCAGTCTGGTGCTGGCAGGTGGTGCTGCTGTTGTGGCACATTGCTCAGCTTCGGGCACAGGTATCAGAGCTCTGCCTTGCACAAGTGTCTTTGATTGTGTTGCCATACTGTGCACATATAGAAAAAAGGTGTCATTAATACCCATGAAGCAGAGGAGATGGATTTTTTGGAGGTGTTACGTTTCCTCATACTCTGTCTCAATGTGAAAAAACGAAGGGAAAAAAAACTCTAGATACAAAACACAAAGAAATTTAAATCACAGAGAGGAAACAACTCAAGGAGCCAGACTACTTAGAAATGTTTTGTGGAAAAAAAAGATTTACAAGTGCCCCACAATCAGACAGGTTAAGAGGATAATGAAAGAATGAAAAGAGGATAATGAAAGAAGATTAAAAATGGCAAAAAAAGTAGATAGGTTAACCAAGGCTGAGAACTAAAGGGACCTCAGTACAGTTTTTCAGGTTCCTTTTGGACTGTCCAGCAATGTCTGTTCATGCAGGGAAGAGGAATGTTGCTAAGAAAGTATTTTATTGCTTGTCTCTTACTGGAAAAGACTACCTGACATGATCATGCATCTCTGAAAAGGAGAAGCATCTACTGCCACTTTGATTCAATCCTGGTGTTTTCACCTCGCTGCTTCAGACTGAACCTGGTGTTATTTATGCTGGTTACTAGGTTGTCTTCAAAAAACATGCCTAGAAATTTCAAGTTCCCAAGAAAATAGTCCTTTAATAATATGAACACTGGCTACATTATCTTATCCAAGTCCTTCTCCACCTTTAACTCCAATCATATCACTTTTGTTTTGCCAGTTTAGAACTTAAAAAAGAAAAACAAAATTCTGTTCTAAACTGAGCATTTTATTTGTTTTGGTGTTGTGTGGAGTTTTTTTCCAAGAAGCTTCAGTAGTATGTGGCAAACTGGATCCATATGACTTTAAGTCCTGTGACAGAGCAATGAAGCACATCAATTCAGAGCTGTTTTTCAAGTGTCACAGAGTAGCTGGGTTTCCACCTGGTGGAACTGGAGAGTGCCAGTTTGCGTCAGGTTGATGAATTATGTAAAACCTGTTTTTCTTACATATTATTAATCACCCCAAACAAAGGAAGACATTTTAATTAATTTTTGATGATTTTTACCTGTTACCTCCGAAATTACTTATTCAAATAAAATCCTCCCATTCTGAAGTTCTGCATCTTGTTATAAATGTAGCTGAGACTTTGTTATCAACAACTGTCGAAAGATACAGAAATTTATACAAAAGTCTATAGTGTTCCAAGAAATTGAGGATTACACTTTTGAAACATCAGCGAGGAAACATGTACCCATGCTATTTTAATGTAAGTTAGTTGTCTGGCACTCACTGAAGGAGTGCCTGCATGTGCATGCATGGTCAAAGGCATCAATAGTTGAGCATGTGATCCCTTTCTTGTTCCTTTTTCTTTTTTAGTTTTCTGAGGAGCAATTGAGGTAACATAAAACATGTGATTAATTTTACTGTTCTATGTAGGTATATTATATACTGTTCTTCAAATGGAAATCTGACCTCCCTGTGCATCATTTTGCAATGTTGCTTTCCTTCACTTTGAAAATAATATATATATCAGTGACAATGTAAGAAAAGTGTTTCCAGTGGGGCTCATTCATCATACGAACAAACCTTAAAATAACTCTGCAGGCAAGATATTTCTCACTGTGGAAAAGCCTTACAGCAGGATTTAGTTCCAGTGTGAACAGCAGAAAACAATACACAGGCTGATACTTTCTTTCAGTGTACCAGAGGTACAAATTAAGTAGCTGAGGCCACTTCAATGTTGTGATCAATTTTTTCATACTGATAGTCTTCTTCCTTTCTTCTGTCACTGAATGCATGATTGATCTACGAAGGTTGATGTGCTCATTCTATCTTTTTTTCTAGGTAAAATGTTAACAAAACTTCAGTCTGTTTGAAAAAGCCATATGAACATTGCTCATGAACTTACAAAATTGCACTGTGCAGATAGGATTACCTCTCCTGCTGCGTACAAATAACTGGTTATGAATAGCTGAAAATTAGAGTATTAGAGGATACTTTGTATCCTGGAATTAAAAACTGAAATCTAAGTTAAGGTCCCTAACTAAAAGATTATTTTTTTTTAAGGTGAATTACTGTTGAAAATGAATGAACATCCTTTCCTTCCTATTCATTGAACACACTTAAGAATAATGCCACTCGTATTGGCACAAAGTCTGTGCAAGTGAGAGAGGAAATTAAGTCAATTGACTTCTGCGGGAAGCATGTGTACTCTCTGAAAGTTAGTGTGCTATATTTAGGAATCTATATTTAAACTGTTTCTTTAAGATTTTGAGTTTCTCTTATTTGGGAGTAAAACAGAGCTGGAAGGCCAAATTACACTCTGAAGTACACCACTATAGATGAAAGCTCCCAGAAGTCAGTGGTGGTTGTACCAGTGATGGTGGTTTTTATTCTTCAGATATTTGCTTGCTTTTAATAGGTTGGAGGGCACAAGCTTGAGGACTGTTATTCCCCTGCTGAAAACAGAGATTGTTTCTAAAAACTGGAAACTTAACAGCTAACAACTCTGAGGAAAAACAAGTTGTTTACCCCTGCTATATCTAATGCACTCTTTTCAAAAACTTTTCAGGAAAAATATATTTCTGTGTTTACAATAAAAATCAAAAGAGTAGCTGTTTTTCTGGTTGATGTTTTGGATGCACTAGCAGATAATTCTGATTTATTAATACCATGAAGATTATGGACTTGGAATCAATGTTTACTTGAAAGTTTTCCAAATTTTCTAATATCCTTTTCCTAATTCCTGAGAGTTAAATGATTTGAAATTAAAAAGTCTGAAGAAGTCACAGCACAAAAGGGATTTTTTATATCACCTGGTAACTCTATGTTTGTGTATTGTGCAAGGCTATGCTATTTTAGACAAGCATATGGCATATTGTTCACATCAAACCCACTATCTTTTTCTCTCTTCAAACGTATACTGCACTACAGTACCATTCTTGCCCTAGATTATTGCAGAGTGTTGGGTATGCATCACAGGGTGTGATGATATATGATGGGGTTTGACACAGTGGGAGGTATACAGGACTGCTCTACCAATTAAAAAGAATTGTTTATTTTATGAGATCCAGGTATTATTTTCTAAATGAACAGCAAAAAAAATGTTAACTTACGTGCTACTATGATTTACAAAATTATGCACATTGGTATTCTAGTTGTGTTCTGCTAGGAAAAAATAAGCAGGAAGTTCTTGTTAAAGTTTAAAACTGATTTTATGCATGTAAAAACCTATGTTATTTATTCTCTCAGGTGTTCTAAGATCAGAATTAGGAAGATACATTTTTGTCTAAACAAACCATGTAAAAATCTCACATTTCTTCAAAGAAAAGAGTTCTCTACAAGATTATATATCAGAATTTTCTTTGCTCCAGTAGACTTATCATGGATATATTATTATGGAATTTTAGACCTTCTTCATCCTCTATAATTTACATGAAAAGTGCCGGTCACACGTTTGAAGTTGCACAGAGACAAGGGCACCTGGAAAAGTCCTCTGGGGAGGTACACCATATTATTGACTTATTATTCTAGTCTTTCTCAAAGTATTTCCTAACAGCATTGTCAGAGATAGCATCCCTGACTACAAGAAACTTTCATCTGATGGGAAGCAGCTAAATCCCATTACAGTCCTTTTCAAGGGGGACTACAATTTTGTGCATTTTTCTGCCTGACTGTCATGTTTACATGACGTCTTAGTGCAGTTGTTTTATACCCATTAACTCCTTTCATGTAAATGCTCACTAATAAAATGACAGTTTACAGCACAAAACAAGTTTCCTTCCAAGGCTTCTCTTCTCATCTTCTGTTACAGTTCTCTTCTAAAGGTTTCCATGTCATTCTTGCAGTTGAGAACTGGGATCAACAGCATAGTGTTGAGATAGTGTTCTCATTAATGCCCTCTAGAGAGGCTAAGAATCAGTGATGCCTCAGCCTGCTGCCATCTGATACTCTCTTTTGTCCATGCAGGAGCATGTTTGGCCTATTTTGAGAAGTTCCGTTTTTACAAAGGCTATGAAGGAGGACCCTGAGAACAGACCTGTCAGACTCACCACTGCACTTGGGAAGATCATTAGGGGCAAATCCTGTCTGGCAAACCTAGTGGCTTTCTATGACAGGGTAACTACATCAGTGGACAAGGAATAACCTATTGATGTGATCTATATGAACTTCTGCAAGGCGGTCACCTGCAATATCCTACTCACAAAGTTGGAGAGATATGGATTTGAAAGGTGAATAAGGAATTGGCTGGATGGTCACATCCAGGGGGTAGTGGTCACTTGCTTGAAGTCTAGATGGAGACCAGTGACAGGTGGTGTCTCTCAGGTTTCCATACTGGGACCTGTAATCTTTAATTTTTTTATCAACAATACAGACAGTGGGATGGAATGCACCATCAACAAGTTTACAGATGACACCAAGCTGCCAGTAAGCCAAAGGGGCAGGATGTCATCCAGAAGGACCTGGACAAACTGAAGAGGTGGGCCCAGATAAACCTCATGAGGTTCAACAAGACCGAGTCTAGGGTCCTGCACCTGGGTCAGAACAATCTGTGCTATCAGTACAGGCTTGGGGATGAGGTTTTAGAAAGCAGCCCTGTAGCAAAGGACTTGGGGGTGTTGGTGGATGAAAAGCTGGACAACAGTGCATGCTTGAAACCCAGAAGGCAAATCACATCAAAATGCATCAAAAGTAGTGTGGCCAGCAGACTGAGAGAGGTGATTCTGCCACTTTGCTCTGCTTAAGACCTCACCTGGAGTGCTGGGTTCAGCTCTGGAGCCCTCAATATAGGAAGGATGTGGACCTGATGGAGCATGGTCAGAGGAAGGCCACAAAAATGATCAGGGCCTGAAACACCTCTTCTACACAGACAGTCTGAGAGTGCTGGGGTTGTTCAGCCTGGAGAAGAGGAGGCTCCAGGGAGGTAGCTGAGGCCTCATTCCCAGAGATATTCAAGGTGAAGCTTGATGAGGCTCTGAGCAGCCTGATATAATTGAGGGTGTCTCTGCTTATTGTGGGGAGCTTGGACTAGATGACCTTTAGAGGTCCCTTCCAACCCAAATTATTCTATGATTCTATGATTCTATGGAGTGGCTGTATACAAGGACACAAGAGCACTCTCAGAGTCACATCTCCTGGGTGATCTCTCACACTCTGTTCTCATGCTGTTCTAGTGGTGTAATGTGCCAGAGACAGCTCTTCTCCATGCACCTGGTGAATGGGTCTGACGTATGCGCTAAAGATCATTTGGATTGCTAGGTGCTGATGTGATATTTTCCCCCTGCAGAGTAACAAACCTCATGTCTCATGGTTGCCTCCTGCTATAATGCAGGCTATGCCAACTGGGAATCTTGAGCATATTTGTCTTGTTCTTTTTCCTACTATTACAGACACCTCAAGCCTAAGTACCATGCTGTCATCTTTTAATCTGTCCTGAGGCGCACAGAAGAAACATGAAGCAATTTGAAATGCTTTGGCATAATCAGAGTCATTCACCTTAATGTAATAAAACTCAACTGTACTTGTATTTCCTATAATTAAACAATTTCAGACTATATCATCTGAGTACTTCTGGTATGAAACTACATTTTAACTTACTAAAACAATTTAATCTCTTTAAATGAAAAAAAAAAAAAGAGGAGGCTTCAATAAATTTTGAAACACAGCCTTTGAAGACTGATGTCATATTGACTCCTTAACTGAACATTCTTGAACTTTTCTTTCAAAGCTGCATCCAAAATCTGTATCTCATCTGGTCTTTATCTTGCAGTTGTGATGAAGTAGAAGAGACCACATTTAATGATTTTAATTGGGTATGAAATTTTCTGTTCCGAATCATTTTGAGATAATGATTGCATAGCATATGCTCTTTTGATCTGTTCAGAGAAATAGTGAGCTCTGTAATTTGCTGTTGAGATAATTTGAATAGCAGCCACTGAATTTGAAGAGATACTAGAAACCTGGAGATCCCAAGAATAATGGGTCAGAGAATGGGTCATGTCTAAAGTGGAGCACACCTGGCTTAGGAACTCAGAAAAAAATTGTTTATGAATCATTCTGACTAATCCAGGCCAAACCTGGAGTACTCTATTCAGTTCTGGGCTCACTAATACAAGACATGGACATACTGGAAAGTCCAGTGAAGGGCAATGCAAATAATTATAGGATTAGAGCATCTCTAATATAACAAAAGGCTGAGAGAGCTGACAGTTATAAGCCTGGAGAAGAGAAGGGTCAGGGAGAATATTATCAATATCTCTTTCACGGTCTAGCAGTTTGGGTGGACTACAGACCTAGAACAGAATTCCTGTACATCTCCCCCCCCTCCCAACACACAAAGGGAAGATAAAAGGGGAATAAAGACTGGACACTTTAGGAAGCCACAACTTCCTTGGCCTACCTGTTCCAGTGTCCCACCACCCTCACAGGAAAAACTTTTTTCCTAATAACTAACTTAATCCTTCCTTCCTCAAGTTTTAAACCATTTCCCCTTGTCCTCTCACTATACACTCATGTAAAAAGCCCTATGCCAACTTTCTTAAAGGTGCCCTTCAGATATTGGAAGGTAGTCATAAGGTCACCTCAGAGTCTCCTCTTTCCAAGGTTGAAAAACTTGTACTTCTTTAGCTTGTCTTCATAGGGGAGGTGCTCCAGCCCTCTGATCATTTTACTGGCTCTCCTCTGGACACATTTCAACAGCTCTGTGTCCTTCTTATGCTGGGGACTCTAGAACTAAATAAAGTACTCCATGTGGGGTGCCACAAGAGCAAACTAGAGGGGGAGAAACACAGGATACTCCTCCTGCACATCAAGAAACACATTTTCACCAAGAGGAGGACTGAACCCTGGCACACATTGCCCAGAGACATTGCGGAGTCTTCACCCTCAGAGATACCAAAACTCCTCTGGATGCAGTGTCAGGCAGACAGCTCTAGGTGGTCTTGTTTGAGCAGGAGGGTTTGAACCATATGAAACCCTGAGGTGTACTTCAGTCTCAACCTTTGTCTCTGTGTGATTCCTTTGGGAATTCTTTGGGCCAATTTGCCATTTCTAAGATCAAGAGCTACAAGTGTTCAAATGTTTTACGTTTTTGGAGCAGTATTTTAACACATTAGTGCATGAATGTGAATTATGTGGCAGTGACTTGGGTAAATGTATTTTTGGTTTCTATCTCATTTTCTGTATTGTAAAA